>NC_056726.1:1423938948-1424238948 GCF_019279795.1 Protopterus annectens
TTGTGAAGTACATCTAGGCTTAAAAAGCACTCCCTGCAGCTATTATCCTAGTAATCAACTATGAACCTTTGAACCTAATTTTTTTTTTCAGTCACTAGTAGGCAATATATTTCCTTGTACTCTTGGACATTTATTGACAGAATTTAATGTTTGTTTCTTAAAATGTTTTGTTTTTCAGAATGTATATGAGTAATGTCATGCATGTATTACAAAAAAACCCTGATTTTATGTATAGATCTTTATTCATTCGTTTGAGACAAGTGGCTAATTCCTGAGTAAATATAAATGAGGGCATTAGATGTGGTCCCTATAGTGATAAAGCCCTCAGGCAAAACATTAAGTTTGCTATGGAATTTTTCTCTGGAACTTCACAACAAAATAACTTGATTTCTCTGCATTTTTATAGTGCTGGTCTTTATGGCAGTTTATTCACATTTAACTTGTGGGCCTTTTGAGATTTACTTGTGAACCATATTTTAGTGCCCATATAAGTGTGACTGTGCATATTTCTGCATGATACGTGCATGTATGTATTTCAAACTCAGTGGAAATTCAAAATCTGAAGATACCCAAATGCAGTGTTTAATGTCTTTCTTTTTTTTCCATAATAAATCTTTATTGTTATATTATTTTCAAACACAAATAAGAACAAAAATAACATATATTTACAGATCAAGCATTAACTAATATCACTAATAGCCACACTCTATATACAATATTTAAAAGAATGCTTCCATGTAATACAGTTAAATATAAAAAAGCATAAAAATAAATGCAAGTAATAGACAATTGATTACTAAATTCTCTCCACACACATAAATAATTATTCATATTTCCAAGATGAAAATACTATGCTAGTATAATATTAAAAATCTGTTCCCAAATTTTTGGATTATTAACATTTTTATTTTGTGGGTTTAATAGTAATTTATGAGCCAATATATGTTTTGTCGCTAGAACTCTAAAGTTCTGCCATGAAGTTTTAGATGGGTCTAACCAATTTGAAGCTATATAAAGCTTCATTAATAGAAAAATATTAATATATATAATAATTTGTGATTTAGGGATCTCTCTCAGGGGAATATGCAGAATCATACATTTCCATGATAACATTGTACTCTGGTAACCCACCTTTTGAAGTTGGATCTTAAGGGAATTCCAAAGTTTGAAAATACATTTACAACTCCAGAACATATGAAGAAGATCAGCTGGTTGATTCTTATAGTATGGACAAGTAGGTGAATTTTTGGGATTAAATTTATGCAGGGTAAGACGTGTATAATATGCATTATTCCAAATCATCAACTGGGTATATATTAATTTTTGAAGAGAAGTAGATTTGATGGTCAAGTCAATTGCTTTTAACATATTACTTCTATCTGTCAGTAAGATTTTCTCTTCCCAGTAGTTTGATAAAATTTTATCATGAAATTGAAATTCTTTAATTAATTGATTTGCTGTCGTGATATATTTAAGATCCTGTTGGAGAGCTTGCCACAACAAAGAGCATCTATTAATAGCCTCTTTGTCCGGTTTAAAACTTTTTAAATAGCTTATAGTAAGTTCTCTAATTTGCCTCAGAATAACCAGATAATTTTTAGGTAAGTTAAGTTCTTGTCTTATTTGGTTGGCCGAACTGTCAAGATGTTTATATATATCAATCAAAGTTAGATTAACTATCAATGGAAACTTGTTGAGATCAATTAGTTGATTATTCAATTTTAAATTAGGATTCTTATGAAAGGGTTGAAAAACCATCATATGTTGAACCAAATCTAATAAATGAAATAAATTATGTAAAGAGAGTATGTTCGTTTTGATGTGTTCAATAATGCCATAGAATTTCAATGTATCCTTACCTAAAAAAAGTATTGCTTTAGGATTGATGTTTAACTTTAGAATATATTTATAATTCAGATCTACCCAAGGTGGTGTCCACTTAGTATTATTTACATCATAATTGGCAATTCTTAAAATTCTATTAGAATTTACAATTAAATAATACATTTCAAAATTAGGTAATTCCAGTCCTCCTCTATTTTTTGAGGTCATTAATTTATCATAAGATATCCTGGTTTTCTTTGGTTCCCAAATGAATTTAGCCAATTCTTTATGAATCCGTTTAAAAAACAACTTCAAAAGTAATAAATTGGCTGACCTAAAAATATACAGTAATCGTGGTAATATGTTCATTTTGATAATTGAAACTTTTGCTAATATTGGCAGTCGTAAATGTTTCCATCTCCCAAAATCAGAAATTATGTGTTCCCAGATTGCTTTAATATTATTATTATAAAAGTCTTTATTATCAGTAGAGAAATCAATACCTAGATATTTAATATTTTCTTTAAATGATACCTGTCCCACTAAGGGCAATAACGAAAAGGGTTTAGGTGTCTTTAAAGGGAAGATATTGTTTTTTTTTCAAGTTAATTTTATAATTAGACACTTTCAGCCTTCAATAATTTTTCAGTATCTGATAATGGAGATGCACAATAAATGCTAAGATCGTCAGCAAAAGCTGCCATTAATATTTTAGTTCCATAAATTATTGGGACATTATGATAAACATTTTGTTTAATATATAAAAACAATGGTTCAAGATAGATATTAAATAATAAAGGGGACAAAGGGCAACCCTGGCGTGTTCCAGTCTTAATCTGTATTCTTTTAGAGAAGATTTTATTAATATACAATGTAGTATAGGGATTACTATATAATATTTGTAACATTTGGACAAACTCATGTGATATATTAAAATACGGTAAAAGATCAAACAAGAAATTTGTATCAACCCTATCAAAGGCTTTCTGGGCATCAATTATAAGGGCATAACTATTTAAATTATTTTGCTTAGCATGCTCTAACATAGTATGTAGTGTGAGTGTATTATCACTGGTTTGTCTACCTGCCATAAAACCAGTCTGTTCTTTAGAAATGATATGAGTCATGATTCTCTTCAGCCTAGATGCTATAATAGAGGTTAGAATTTTCATGTCTACATTTATTAATGATATCGGTATATAATTATCCGGATTTTGAGGATCTGAATTGGCTTTATGTATAAAAATAGTTTTTGAGGTGTTAAGGTGTGGATCATTAATTTTATTCCTAATTATGTAGTTAAACACAACTGAAAGTATCTTACCGAAAATATCTGCAAATTTTTTATAAAATTCCACTGTCAAGCCATCAGGACCTGGTGATTTATGTGATTTCATATGCTGAATTACATATACTATTTCTTCTTCAGATATCGGTTTAACCAAGTCATTTTGAATGTCCTCTCCTATTGTTGGAAACTTAATTGGCTGTAGAAATTGTTCATAATTCCTGTTAGGGGTCATATCCTTTTGTCCAGCATAAATATTAGTGCATATTTTCTCAAAGATATTAAGAACCTCCTCAGTTTTAGAATATATTTTATTATTAAATTGTATTTCCAAAATCTGCACGATTGGTTTTGTTTGATTAATGATCCTAGCTAATGCTCTCGATGGTGTTTGAACATGACTGACATACCTCACTAACGTCTTGTACTCTTGAAATGTTAATCTACTATTCTGAAGTAAAAAGAGATCCTTTTGACATTTAATCAGTTCCTTCTCTGTTTGCACATTAAAATCTCTAATCAGTTCTTGATCGAGTAATTTAATTTTTATTTCTAAAGTTTGAATATCTTTGTTTAATATCTTTTTATAATAAGATGCTTTTTGCAAAAGTGTCCCTCTTATTTGAGCTTTAACTGTTGCCCATTCAATATCTGGGGCAAATTGTTGTTTCCCTAAACCAATCAATAAGTCTTTCAGGTACTTTGTAATTTCCAGTATTATATCCTCCTTATTCAATAGATTTGGATTAAGAGACCAATTATAACCTCTTTGTCCCAAAGTATCTTTTACCCCCTTAGTAAAACTCAACGAAATTTTAGAATGGTTTGATATATAATGGGCATGTACCATAACTGTAGGTTCTAGATTGATCAATACTCTTGAAATCAGGAAGAAATCAATTCTGGACCACATTTTATGACATGGGGAATAAAAGGTAAAATTGCTTGTACTATTATCGTTATTCAGATAATGAAATGGATCATATAATTGAAAGTCTTCTTTAAGATCATTCAGTGCTAATAGAGCATGCTTGTTAAATGCTCTTTGTGGACAAGATCTATCCAACGTTGGATTCTGGTAGGTATTCCAATCACCTCCAACAATTACATAATATCTATCAAATTGTGTTAAAATTGAATATAGTGATGCTATAAATAGTTGTTGGTCATTACAGGGAGCATATATATTTAAAAGGAAAATAGGTTTATCAAATAATATAGACGAAAGAATAACATAGCACCACCGTCCATTTTTATCTGTATTAGAATCTAATATCTTTTCCTTGTATTGATCTTTAATAATTATGGCTACCCCAGCACTATTTGACTTACCTTCAGATACTACTACTTCTCTAATCCATTTCTTTTTTTTAACATCACCCCATTGATCATTCATTAAATGCGTTTCTTGGAGTAGGATAAACCACGCCTTAGCCTGCAACAATACATGTAACACCAGTTTCCTCTTCTTCAAGTTCTGGAGCCCTTTAACGTTCCATGAATCTACTTCCCACATTTCAAAGATTCACTGTAAGATGAAAGTTTTGGAGAGAGAGCATGGAAAAAACAAAAAACAGTAAATTCAAAACCATACATAATCTGAAAGCAATCCTTATATCCCGTCCTCAACCAGTGCATACCCACTCTAACCCCGGACCAGGAGATGAATAGGTCCTGTATAATATAAAATGACAAAGGGTTTAAAAGAAACAACAGATATAAAAACACCACAATGTAAAATTTCACACATGTATCACAATTAAGACCTATAAAACCTAACTTCACTACGACAAAGCCTAAACTAAACATTCCCTAACAAACACTGCCATAAACTAGATCTCTTTGGTTAATTACTATTTAAACAAATCAAATTAAAAATATAACAGTAGTACATGTAAAAAGAATAAAGTAAAAAAAAAAAAGAATGCATTTTCAGTAGGTTATAATAATGCACTTTCACTATAATAATGCACTTTCAGTTGGATTAGCTATCTATACATAAACCACATGCATTAAAAGAGAGAAGAGAAAAAAAATACATACTAATATATAACCCTATATTAAAGCAAATAGACAGCAAATTTATTAATGTCCTTTGTTATACATTCACCTTATACTAGTTTCATAATAAAGCAAGCTTCAAACTAAATAAAATAATGAAAATAACACAAAACATTAAAAACTATGCTAACAGGTTAAATAAACATTGCTAAATCCCTGCACCCTCTCTAAATAATATAACTACAAAATGTTGACTGAAAGTTAATAAATGAAGTTCCTAACAAGTTCCTATGTGCTTAAATTACTATAGAACAGTGTTATTTAATGTTAAATAAGCAAGAGAGTGTTTGAAACCGTTCTCTTCGGTTTTCCAAACCAGGAAGTCCTGTAAAATGCTCGCGACGGGGGACCACTTTTGCAGACGGACTCGGAAGTGCCACAATGAAATCTACACCCTCAACAGCATTTTAAGCACTTCCTGTCTTCCTCCTCATTGAAAACAGTTCGTAGAAGCCATAAAATGTCAGGAAACAAGTGCAGGAGATCAAGATAAGGAAAAGCAAACAGTTTTATTGCTCAGGAATAGGCCTAAGCTTCACAAATGCAAACAAAAGATTACCCAGTCCTTGAAGCACAGTAAACATAGCAGCATGCCAGTCCCAGCAAAAGTTCAATTCAAGTCTCTGATGCAGGTAAAGCCTTGAAAATTTTAAGAAACAGATTCCTTGCCTTATTTTTGGTGGAAACAGAATGTTTAGCCCCATCCACTGTGAATATAAGCATATTAGGATATTTCATTTGAAACTTCATTTGTTTGTCAATAAGAAATTTGCAATAAGGAGACAGAGACTGTCTAGCCTGTCTGATCTGTATAGGTAGATCCTGTGTCAGAGATATTTTATTGTTTTTCCACATAATATAGCCTCCACCTTGTTTTGTAGTAATAAGTATTCTATTTACATCTTGATAATTAAGCAGTTTAACATACACAGATCTAGGAAAATTAGATGCTTGTACCTCTCTCAAAGCTCTGTGTGCTCTTTCAATGATGATTTGTTTCACAGTATCAGAATCATTTAAAAGCACTGCAAATATTTGTAGTATGGATGGAATCAGTTCATTATACTGAATGGATTCAGGAATCCCTCTGACGATGATATTGTTTCTCCTGGATCTTGCTTCTAGGTCTGTAAGCTTACTTTGTATAGCCTGTATATCCACATCATGCAGATTAGTTTTTTTTTTTCAGTAAAACTAATTTGTCCTCAGTATCAGAAATTCGAGCCTCCGTCTTATCCATTCTTTCCAGCAACTGAGTACATGAAATTCCAAATGATTGTATTTGACAAGTCAGTTCTTTTAAAGCTTCTTGTATAGGCAGAAGAGCAGTTTTGATATCCTCCATATATAAAGCTTGATCAGCTTTAGTTTTAGTCCCTAGTTTCTGTTGTTCCTGTGCTTTAGTAATTTTTTGTCGTTTAGTAGTCACATCTTTTTCTGGTGATTGCAATTCCGATAATTTTGTTTTAGTCGTAGTTATATCCATGCTTTTGTCTTCTTTTGACATCTTATTGGAACATAAAAAGTTGCAATATAAAAAGCACACGGTTCCTTTGTGTATTCCTCTCTGCAGAACTAGCTAATATGTTGTAATCCAGTGAAATATATTCCTTTTTTCTGTTTTTTCTTCTCAATCCAGAATAAATAAGTGTAGTTAGAGTAAGTTTATCGAAGTTTTGATGTTGAAAACTTTGTAGTATCCACTCAGGGTTTTGATTTCCTCAGGTTAAATGGAGAGCTGCAGTTCAGCAGTGTTCACAGAACGGCAGCCATCTTTGAATCCATTTAATGACTTTCTACTGTTGGCGCTATGGTAGAGGCATGCCTTTTATGGTAAAAAAAAACATTTAGAAATACCATCCATGGTGGTATTACCAAGAAGACTAGCTGACAGTAGAAACTGATGAAAGCTGCATGACTGAAAACATTTCTTGGACATAAAATATAATCAAAAAATTAAAATTTGGAGATATGTGTTAGTTAATTTTATTTACTAATAGTCAGATAAAAAAATGTATAGCTCTGAGTTCTTCAAAAGCTGTATTTTTAGTATCAGAATTTTAACTGCTTGGTTAAGTGAGGAGAGACTTTGTTGTGAGCAATTCAAGAAATGGCACTCATTATTATTGTGTTAAACAAAGCATTTAGTCACTAATATCTAGTATGCAGGATGTATCACTTAAAATGTACAAAAATGGATACTAATCTTGAAAGTTTCAAAGAAGATACCAGAAATAAGATGGAACATTTAGAAATTCTTATGAAACAAATTACTACACAAATCAGCAGTATGGAAGAAGCTCTAAATGATCATGAAGGGAAAATAACAGACTGAATTTCTTTAAAGTAACTGGCTCATATATAAAGTTAATGATTTAGAAACTAGACTGAGATGGAATAACATTACAATGTATGGTATACTTGAAAAGTAGGGAGGCAATAGAATAACTTCTTAACAACCTGACTGCACAAAAAATTAAAATCTATTTGAAACTTTGTCCTTTGGAATTGAAAGGGTACATAGATCCCTGAGAGCACCTTTGAAGAAGGAAAACCCATCATCATATTGAATTATAGTTAAGTTTATGCCCAGCTTCAAAAAGAACAAATATTAAAAACAGCATGGTCCAGCCTAGCTGTTAAAATAGGTGAAATGTAGTCAGATATGACAATGATTATTCCAGTAAAGTAATGTGCAAAATAAACTTTTGCTTACCACTGATAAAGCAATTTGAAAAGAACAACATTAAAGCCAATTTGGTGCTTCCTGCAAAGATCAAATTATTTTTCTGAATTAAGTAAAACATTTGACACACTGGAACTGTCATCCACTTTTGTTAACAAAAATACATTCCTTAATAATATTGAAGAAATGGATTGGAATAGTATATCCCTCAAGAAAGAGAGCCTAAAAAAAGAGACTTTTATTGTCTCATTGCAGGACATTTATTTTCTGAAGCAATAGATTTATCCTTTAAGTAAAAGGTTTGTATTCGACTTTAAGCTTCAAAAGATAGTTAAGTAAGTATTTATATTTTAAGTTAAAACATTTTTTCATGATAAGGAATACAGAAAGTTAGTTTCACTATTTTCCTATATTTACAGTAAAAGACTTAATATATTTCACTTAACTATATGTATAAATACATTTCTAAATGTTAAATTGTTTCTGCAAGAAAATATCACTGAATTATAAGCAATAGAATTGGTACCTTTAAAACTATATTAGTTAAGAATTGTATTTTATTTGTTCAACTTTAATTAGTATGTGCATTGCTGGATTAACTGCATGTCAGCTCTACATGACATGTTAATTAAAAGTGTAAAGTGCTGGTGATTTTGTTTTCCTTGTTCCAGTGTATCATATCCCTTTCACTGGTCATTCAAGAAGCAAGTAACACTTTAAAAAAGCTTGAGAACAAAATAATATTCCAGTTGTGTTAGTATGCTAGATTCTTGCTTGCCTTACTTCCTGTCTTGAGCTGTTCTGAAGAAGATTTAGGTCAAAATTCATCACCAATGACTGTGAAAACAGATTATTTTTTCAAGAGTATATATATATATATATATATATATATATATATATATATATATATATATATGGATTCCTATTACAAGAACAAAAGTTCACTACTTCGAACTTGTAACAGGAAGCCTCATTTCTGTGAAAGTTCACTTTAATGAAAGTGAACTTTTGCGTAAGTGCACTTCACAGAAAACACCGCAGCACAGTGGAGGACATAAAAAACAAGCTATGTCCTCCACTATGGTGCGATAGTCACGGACCTTTGGGTTACAGCACGGGTTAGGGTAAGGTGATAGTTAGTAAAGCTATCCCCTTACTCTATCCCATGCCCTAACCCTAAGGTTTGTGACTATCACACCATAATGGAGGACATTGCTATGTCCTTCACTGTTCTGCAGTCATCACAGACCTTAGGGTTAGGGTATGGGTCATGGTAAGGGGATAGTCCTAACCCTTGCCCTACCCTAAGGTCTGTGAGTACTGCACGGACGTTCAGTACAACACCCGTTCATTGTACTGAACTTTGCATAAGTGCACTTTTGATTAAGTGCACTTTCGCTGCAGTGAGCATTCCATGCACTATTTCGAAATAGTGAAAATTCAATCTAATGTATGGAACCCATATATAAATATATATATATATATATATATATATATATACACACACACACACACACACACACACACACACACACACACACACACATAAATATATATATATATATATATATATATATATATATATATATATATATATATATATATATATATATATACATATATGAGAAATCTACTCAAAATAACATCTGAAGTGAAGAATTTGTAAATCAAAAGCTATAGTAATGTTTTATATTGAGCTGTTGCTGACATATAATTTGCTTACATTTTGATGACTGTTAGCAGCTTATAATGGAAAGTAACAAGAATATCCAAGAAAAATGACAAGAGATTAATGCTTAACACTATTTTAATGAGTAAAATAAAAACTCTCTCAATGCAATTACACAACTCTTTATCTTCACAGTGTTTAAATATTTATGCCAGCAAATCATACATATTCTTAATATCACATGGGTTATTAAATAGCTAAATGCAGTTAAAATAAAACAGCATAGTAAAAGGAAAACCCACACATATATAAGCAAGCCCAGCACCAAATAAAAATAAACTTATAATAAAATCCAAATGTAAATAAAAAATATATTATATATTATAAACATTACTAATAACTGTACTATGATTATACTAAATAGTATGATAAAATAAAAACAAATACTATATGTATTGATGCTTATCTCTCAATATGGGCTTAATACTATTGGTACTATTCAATCCTGACATTTATCAGCCCTGAAATAATTAATCCAGTCATATTTGATCATCTCTGTTTTCTTCACAAGGTTACCTCCTCTTGCATTGTGATGAATAACTTGTAAAACCCTAAATGTAAACTTATGATAAGGGCTCACAGATAAAATGTGTTTGCTCAGGGCATTCATCTCAACTTTTCTTTAAATTTCTGAAAGATGCAACTCTATTCTTTCTTTTAATTTCTTATTAGTTTTACATATGTAAAAGCGCTCACAGGAGGTGCAGTTAGCAAGATAAATCACATTCTGAGTATTACATGTAGCAAAAACACAAAAAACAAAAATAATACATATTTCTCTCTATCTTTATCTTTTAATTTTCGTTCCCTTTCATGTTCCCTTTTCCACGGGCCCAGAGATTCCAGGGGGAGCTCACCCGCATGCCTTCCAAGTAAAGGACTACTCATCTCTTCTTCCTGTCAGTCTGTGAACATAAACACAGGACTATGGCTGTGACTCCTCCACTGTGGGCTCTCTGGCATGTGGCAATCTGGAACACCAACAATATTATGAGCTTTGGGGCCTGGTAATGGCAGCAATTATGTGGGTATTAAAAGGACACCTCCAAACAATCCCAGGCCTCTTCCAGTGGGTACAATACTCACTGACCCATTTGGTTCCAACTATTGTGCCCCAGGAGGCCTCCACCTCTACACCATCAGGGTCTTCCTCTCAATGCCCATCAGAAAGGGAGGACAATTGAGTTCCTCTAGTCTGAGGTGACCTGAATTTTGGGCCTCATCAATGTCTTCCTTTTGTATCTGTCTGCCATGTGTATGTCTTGTCCTCAGCAGAGTTAGTCACTTGGACCTGATTGACACCTCAAGAAGGGGTGCCAACATCCTGGAACTGGTGCTTACCAATATGGGGGACCACTGCAGCTCCCCCACTGTGGGGTCTTCCCTGATGAGATTTGACCACATATCAGTCTCATTTGAAGTAACTATCACACCTGACCCCGTAGCAGCAACAAAACTAAAAAACTTCTCCAAAGCAGATTATAACCTCTTAAGTGATGGTATAAATAGTTTTACTGCACCTCCCCCCTCATATGGAACTGGCAACTATACCGAGTTCTGCACCAATGCTTTATACAAACACTTGTATAACTGCATTGCCTTGGCCATACCTGACAGGACCAAAACAGCTCTTCAAGGAAGAGCAAACTTGCCTGGTGGACAACTGCCATTAACAGGTTTTACAATAAGAGGAAGAAATTGCTGTCTAAGAGGAAGACGGAGTGAGCCCTAAACTGGAAACACACCCTTCTCAGCTTAAACGAACAAATAAGATGTCTTGTGAAGTTCTCCAAAAGCAAATTATGAATCCAAATTAACTTCCTCAACTAAGGACAACCAACAGGTGTTATTTAGTTACATCCATAACCTAAAAGGGAAGGCCCAGATTTGTGCTAAACTGATAGTTAATGATACCACATATACTGAGCCTATGGACTTAGCTAACCTGTTGGCTGACAGATTCTGTGAAAACCTCACTACCCTGTCCTTGTTACATATACTCCATGACATCCCTACCACCTGTCCTTTATCTTGTATCGCTAAAGAGTAGGTCATAAACACCCTCTCTAACACCAAAAACATCTATGGGACCTGATAACTTCTCAGGCTGCATCCTACATGGGCTCCAACAAGAATGAGCAACACCATTGGGTACTCTTTTCTGTCATAGTCTAAGCACCAGCTTCATCCCTGGTGAATGGAAAATGGCGACCGTTATTCCCTTGCACAAAGATGGTGCTTCCACTGACCCCATGAACTATAGACCTGTTAGTCTGACTAGTTTTATCTACAAGGCCGTGGAGCAAATCATCATGAATCTTACCAACAAAGATATAGGCAATCTCCAAACACTTGACCCTACTCAGTTTGCATTTGTCAAAGAAAGATCATGTCTGTTAAACCTGGTGGACTTCCTCGAGACAGTCACCAAGGCCCTGGATGAGGAGAAATCTGTGACTACAGCCTACCTAGACTTAGCCAAGGCTTTTGACACTATCATCACTGACAAACTCACTCAGCTAGGGATCAACCCTTATATCATTAGATGGGTCACTAACTGGCTCACTGATAGAGTACATATAGTCAAAATAGGGGAATCCATCTCCAACAGCAGATCTGTAACTAGTGGTGTTCTGCAGTGATCAGTCCTGGGACCTCTACTATTTGGAATCTATTTCAGTGAAGTGCAAGCAAAAGCTAAAGGTCTGTGGTTAACAAACTTTACTGATGACTGCAAACTGGGAGCCGTCATAGAATTTCCAAATGATGTCAACATCCTACAAGAGGGTCTTACACAAACAAAAGACTGGTGCCAAAGTCATGGCATTAAACTCAATACAAAAACATGTATTATCATCCTTTTCAGGAAGAACAATGTTCTTGCTTGCTACCACATCAATATCACCACCCTAAGTACGCACTCAGCGATGAGAGACCTGGGAACACAGGTTGACAGCAACATTACCTATGATCACCATGTCTTCACAGTGGTAAGAAGGGCATTCAATATTGTTCATCTCATAAGTAAGGGCATTGTCTCATTAGAGATTAGAGAGATCTTGACTGGCAATTACACTTTGGTGCAGGTAACTGGCCAGGATTAAATGAAAATATTTCAATCAGCTCCCCAGCCCCCTTTTAAAGCTCAAAGCATTAGACAGATAAATTACATGGTATTATATATTTTAAATATTATTTTTTGATAAACACTTTTTAATACTGTAATTTATACATGTTTACATATTTATATTCCGTTTTAATAGTGGACAAACTATTTTACATAGCATATTTATTTTATACAACTGTTTTACTGCATTTTAATGTTATGCCTTTAAGGGTGTGTGTCTTATTTCATTTCATGATTATGATGCCTTCCAATGTCTTTATAAAGGGGACTTTACAATTTTACTGTATTTGATGAAGTTCTAGTGCTGTGGGATGAAAGGGCTTATCTGTTTTATGTGGATTTTAATAAAGCCGTGTTTTGCACTTTGACTATTTCTGGATCAATGTTCTGGCTTGAATAAGCATTCTGCTACTTCAGTGAGGATTTTAGCTGCCATGTTTTGTACCTGGACTACTCCTGGATTGATTGTTTGGCTTGAATAAGCATTCTGCAACTTCAGTGGGGATTTTAGCTGCCCTGTTTGGCTTTCTGTCTTTTGAGCTAGTTTTTTCTTTGTATTTTTTGTTTTTTCTAGTAAATAAATAAAACTAATACAAAAACTATCAGAATAAGTTATACAAATTCATTCAAATACAATTAGATTTCATTTTCAACTATGACTCTAAGGAGATATGCTTCCTCAGACCTGGGATCTTATAAGAACTGGGTTTTAACTGCCAAATTACTTTGGCTATCTTTAATCTGTCTTTCTAATGTCCCGGTCATTTTCCACAGTCAATTTTAGCTAAAATGAAAAATACCAACTTTTTAAAATGTGTACATATATGATAATGTTTAATTAAAGACAAATTAGAGATGGCCAAAATAGTTTTTCAGTTAAAACTTAATTCTTATGAGTCCATGTCTGAACGAACATACTTCCTTACAGTAAGTGTAGAACCTGAAATGTAATTATATTTGAAGGAGTTTGTTCAACTTTATTGTGAGAGCTTTTGTCTTAGTTTTATTTATGTACATGTATTTTCAATTCTGAACTATTCTCCTTATTGCTTATTTGTGACTGGTGTTATGTTACCAGTTCAGTAGTTTTCAAAATGTGTCCAGAGTATTTAACAGACAAAAGCACTCAACTGTTTATGTGAAGAATTGAACATTTTTCTTGCTGAAGACTGCAAGGCATTTTTGTTTTATATATGCCATAGAAACATGTTAGAAAAAATTGACAAAACAATTCAGGGGAATAGTAGACAGGATAACAGAACAAAAAATAAAGCTACTTGTGTTCAAACTACTGTCTTCTATCAAACATAGTCTATAGACTAGAGCACTGGCAAGTGAAGCCATAGGGGAAATGTTAAAACAGTAATGAAGAGTGAAAGCTGATCTTTAGAAAACAACATCCCAACCAATAGGTGAGGATATTAAAACCCATCAGCCATGGATATACTGACACAAGAAGCTGTCACATACACATATCCTGCTCTTCATTTTTGCAATTGCATGCCACATTGTTAGCAAATGATAAGGCTTATATTGTCAGCATGATACAAGATATACCAATGTGGTTTTGAACCCCTGCCTGACTAACTAATACTCTATATACTACTGAATGATCCACTGAAGCCATAGCAGAAGTTACAGTATAGTGAAGGGGGCAGATAACACTCTTACTCCACTTTCCCAAACACCACCACTGGTGTTCCTCAATCTCCATTTTAGGCCCACTTCTGTTTAGCATATTTATCAATAACTTCCACACCACACTCTCTCAAAGTTCAGTCATCCAGTAAGCAGATGAATCCACTATCATCTGCACTGCAAACAACTCCTCAGAACTATGCCAACTCACCCAAAGCGCCCTCACCGCTACCAAAATTTGGATGTCAAATAAACATCTTTCCCTGAACCCCAACAAAACCTAACTAGTAATCTTTGCCCCCCAAAAGTCCAAACCCCTACAAAAAGAGAACTTCACCATTCGATCCCTAAATGGTCCCACCATCGACATTGTACCTATCACAAAACTCCTAGGTGTCATCCTAGATGACAACCTCACATTCGACCTGCACATCCAGTCCAATGTCAAAAAGACACATCAAAAGCTTGGCACTCTCTACCGACACAAACATCTACTCAGTGCATCAGCCCAACTTTGTCTTGCCTCTTATTTTATATTACCCTCTCTTTTATAAGGTACCCCCTCCTCACCAACATTCAGTCCTCTCTAAAGTCCAAACTAGACTCATGCTACAACAAAATTGCTAAGTTTGTAACTAATGCCTCCTACTCACCCCACCACTGCTTATCATTATGCAACCTAAAATGGCTTGAACTCCCCAACTATCCCACCTTTTTACAACTAGCTACAGTTCACAAACTCATTCCTAATCCATGTGCCCTGCTCTATCTTCTATACTTACTTTATACCATCCTAACAGACCACTCTGATCCAACAATCAACACTCGTAAATGTAGAAAAAAACAAACTTTCAGCTGCCTTGATGCTTTACTCCTTTACCATCGCAAAACTTTGGAACTCTATCTCCCCACCACTTAGATCCACCCACTCAGTAACCCTCTTCAAGACATATCTGAAACAACACCTCTCCTGATCTTGGCTGTGCACGTGTGAACACCACATCTCATATAACCTAACTTCAACAATCAGAACTATTCTCACCTCCCACTCTACTATTCCAGCATCCTCCTTTCACATCCTTCTGTCTTTTTACTTACTCTGCCTCTCCATCCTGTCCACTTCCCTCTTCTACTAACTCTCATTTTCCTACCATTGATCCCTCCCTGTCTACTTCCTTCTTTTCCTAACCCTTATAGACTTACCATTGAAACAGGTGAGACATTCAGGTATTCTTGTAGCCTACCTTAATATCATACCACCACTTATATCTGCAACAATATCCTCCGACTTTGCTGATTCCTGCAATATATAGTCTATTGCTCAGCTATTGCACCTCTTAAATGTGTGAAGAGTTTAAGTACCTAGTCTCTAATAATTTCCTATATCTGCTTTGCACCCACTGCATGGTGTTCTATATAAATTTTGCTAGCTGAAAACTACTCATATGGAATGTTCGCATGTATATACTCTGTACTGCTTGTATAATATATTTGATTTGAGAATTATTACGTATGTACTGTTTTTTTTTCACCAATTGTATAAGCTGCCAATAATATGCACTAAATGTTTTTATTAATGTAAATTCTGTATTGTACATGAAATGTCTTATATGTGGAGCTTTTCTCCTCGGGATTCCACTGAAAATGGGCACTTCTGGCACAGCTGGACCATCCCAGTAAACAAATGCAAATAAATAAATAACAATTAGGGGATCAGACCCCACCCCCTACTGTATTGGCAATGTACACAGTAATGACAAGCTGTTACATATATGTACCATGCTTACCCTTATTACTTATAATTCATACAAGTATTATGCAAGGTATGGAGTGCTTGTCAGGCTGCTCCAACTTAGACCACATTGGAATGGAATCTCTGCTAGTTTAACCAATATTCTGTACATCTTCACATTACCAAGTAATGTTCCAGAGGAACATACAATATGTTTGCATGGACATGCAGATTTCAGAGGAATGTTAGGACAATATTGAAGACTCTAAAATGGAAATTGTACATGACAAGTAATAATAAGGGACAAAATATCCTAGCCCAATGTATTGACAATGTACACAAGATATTATGGCAACAAAAGCACATGGTAGGTGTGACAATGGAACTATTGCCTTATGTCAGCATCATCTGGCTTCATGCATCAAAAACGCCTGCAGCTGTACAGCACATGCTGAGGTCTTACTGCATTTGAAGATTTTCTACAGTTTTTGTCATAAAAAGAGAAGTATAATTTCTCTGTGCTTATATTAAGACAGTGATGTTGCTCTCTGCTAGCTGTAGCACAAATTATGCAGCATATAGATAATTTTTCATGTTGTAAAACCATTGTTTTGCCATATGTATCTGTTATGATAATGTCACAGGGAAGGTAGGGACTTTACAGTAGTTCATTATTGCTTGTTGACTGTGTAATACTGAAAATGAATATTAGTAAACGGCATACAGTATTAATGGTATCCAACCTATCCCCTACTATATTGACAAATTGGACAGCAATGGAAAGCTGTAACATACATATACTATGTGTGCCCTTATTGCTAATACTCACTGTAGGTACTTACTGGGAGGTATGGATTGTTTGTTAGACTGCGACAGCTATCAACTCAATGGATTTGAAACCATGTCTGCCTAACTTGCATTCTATTGACCTGTGTATTAACTGATAATGTCACAGAATAAACTATGTTATAGTTGTCAGAAAGCAAACATTTGAATGGATCTTATGTACAGTGTGTTTGAATGAAAATGAACATGGTTTAACAGATTACAGCACTCAGGCGATCAAAATGCTGCACCTAACAAACTGTCACATCCAGGATACATACATCATATTTGATAGCTAAGTCATTATTGTATGACACACATTGCTTTTTACCCTGAAACACTGTACAACGGATTGGATCCAAAGCCCTGCCTGCCTAATTCACATGCTTCTGATTTTTGACTAGCTAATGACGCCTCAGAAGAACTTATGCAACAGACATCAGAAAACACACATTTGACATGAATGCTGCAACAGTGTGGAAGAATGCAAAATGAACAAAGTTAAACAGACTCAACTAATCAGGAGTTACATCCCTCCACATACCGTAACAATAGGTTAAACATCACGTGAGGAAAACCTTGAGCCATAGAAGCTGGTTCAGTAAAATGAATAATGTCAACTTAAGCTTTTAGTATATCATCGCTGCTGCCTGTAACACCTCAAGGTTAAGCAGGCTAATGCAATGTTCACTAAATCTTAAGCACAGTAGAAGGCTTTCTCTCAGTATTTATCAAAAGATGGAAACTGTCATTTACCCTTACCTATCTATAGATAATGAAGTTGCCCTATGCCAGCTGTCATGCTACATCTGACACAGACATATGTTTTTTTTTTATAAAACTCTTTGAGCACATGTGTGATGTGATAAATATGTTACTTAAGAAGAAATGTCATGTTAAGGCATGATCTGTGATTGCAAGACTGATGCAAGGCATACATTCCTGGAATGGAAACCATGCCTGTATAATTGATATGCTCCAGATCATTGCAGTATCAAGCAGCAAGAGATCTTTTTCTGCATATATCAGACAACTCACTCTTGAATAGAATGGGTCTAAAGCATACCATGAAGGTGATGACATAGGGATTGAGCAGGATAAAGATGTCTGTGACAAGGGAATCTAGAACTCAATGGAATATAATCCATGTCTTTCATGGTCATATTGTTTATACTTTTGCATTATCTAAGGCTGTAAGTAAGGCTGCCTAAATGAGGTCCTACGTGAGACATATCAGGTAATTATTGTACAACATTTGCAAACTGGTATCAAGAAAATAACATTAAAATGATTTTGGTTTGTTATTGCTTAATATCAGGCTGCTAATGCTGAACGGAAGACAGTAGCATTTTAGAAGAAAACTATAAAACGGCATCTTCCCCTTACAGGAATTAGAACCCTGCATCGAGTGAGGTAGAAAAAACTCCTGACATCATTACCATGTTGAGCCATGAAAACAAAATAACATTATTTTAGTTTTATTTTTGACAAAATTGCTGAAGTGCACAATTGCTGAGCTGGGCTGCATATCTGATTGCAAAATCTTTGTATTTTGCCATTGCTGGAGAACCGTCAGTACCCTCTGTTCACATATGACTAGTGATAATGCTCTGTGACAATCGCTGTGCAAAAGATAAGTACATAAATAGTCATTTTTGTTAATAAGTCATTTATGACCATGTATGTGTTATGATTACTTATTTACAGACCAGATTAATGTTTAGAAATGGAAAGATAGGAGAGACTAAAATGGGAAGCAAGCAGAGAGTAGAACAGAAGATGAGCAATTTAGGATTTATCAGTAGAAAGGTGGGATGAGACCATATCTCTCAAATTATATTCCAAATAATCATGTTTTGTATCTCATTAGTTTAGACTTTATTTAAAAAGGCAATGTGAATATTGCACCAAAATAACAGAATTTGTATGATGACCAATTAAACCAAATCACATGTTCATAGGTTCATATGTATATACTAGGCTAATGACCATCAGGGCCTTTATAACCCTAGCCACACAACCCAACCCAGTTACATCCTCTGGTGACATGTGAATCTTAATTGGGGGTTATGTTTGTTAGGAGGGGTATGTTAATTTGGGAGGGGTAAGTTATTTAGGATGTTAACGTAAAAAACACAAAAAGGCTGATACTAGAGGACAAAACGGCAACTGCAGTCAGTAAAAAAACTCTCTTTATTCCTTAAGCACTCAGGTAGCTTTTCGTACGCACTGTGTACGAACTTCATCAGAGGGTGAATTAATTAAGTAAACACATCCTTTAAATAACTTCCTGCTAATCAGCTGATATTACGTTAATTGTTATGTTAAAAATCTTAAAAAATTTAAAGTGCAATAAACGATTTAAAAAACAGCATCAAGTAATGACTTATAACAAAATAAATGGCATGGTAATAGTATGTCAATAAATCATACATTATCTCTATTCATATTATTATATATATGAAATAGAAATACGTATCCAATATCTTAAAACCATACAATAATATATAAAAACTTATAAATTATATACTTATACAAACACACTATCTGTTTATAATTGTATAGTTGATAATTACCATGTTTGCTATAATAGTCAACTATATACATTTTATAACAAATAATGTTTAACAGAATATAACAAAAAATATATATATATATTTGTTAGCGAAGAATGTAATATACATATATATATGACAAATATGTATAACAATTTTATGTAACAAATATACACTACTCCAACCTGCCATAAGGGCTTAGATACTTGAAAAGTAGACCAAGAAGAAGGTCATGATACAGGAAAAGGGGAAAAGAGGGGGGAAAAGGAAAAAAGTGAATGGGGAGGGGGAGGGAGGGTAGTTGAAAGGGGAAGGAAGAGGAAGGAGGAAGGGGGGAAGGAAAAGATGAAGGGAAGGAAAAGTAAAAGGGGAGGAAGAAAGAAGAGGGGACTGGATCAAGAGATAAAAGGTAGATAGGAAAGAAAGGGAAAAACTGGGAAAAGAGTGCTAAACTAAAAAAAAGGGGGAGAGAATTATCTTGTAAAGCTACGTAGCTTTAGAATAGGCATAATGGAACAAATGTCATTTAACCCAGGTAGGCAATATGAAAATAATCTAATTTGCCAAATAAGTTCCAAACGTTCCAATTGTAATTCAATTGGTCCCCCTCTAATATTTGGTATAAGTTGGTCCAATATCCAAAATTTAAAATTATGGTCTGGAAATTCACTAATATGCCTGGCAAGAGCATTTTCACCATTACATTTTTTAATGTTGTACACATGCTCGTATATTCTATCTCGAAGTCTTCTAATGGTTTTACCCACATAGAAACAGTGGCATAGCTGGCATATTGCCACATATATAACCATCTTTGAATTACAGTTGTTTTTGAATTTACTTCTTAAGGTAAACCCATTTATTTTTACAGTATGACCCACATAAATATATTTACAATAGGGGCAATTACCACATACCGACATGTTTTTAAAACTTGTAATTATATTAGTTTTATTATTAATAGTATCCAATATTTGTTTAAAGTTTTTATCATGTCTTACTGTAATTTTGGGTCTATCCCCTAATTTCATTATCAATTCTTTATTTTCCTTCAAAATGTTCCAATTTTTATAAAAGATGTTTTTCAATAGTGAAAAGTCAGAACAATACGTGAGTGTCAGACTGTATTCAAAAGGTAGCGCAGTCGAATTCAAATGAGGACTAGAAGAATTCGACTGGTCTGGGCTAACTACAAAGAGTGTACTAGATTCAGCTCTCTGTAAAATAGGTTTATAAAACCCATTATTTCTTTTACCAATTACTTCGTCCATGATGTTATCTATGAAGTTACTTGGATATGCTCTATTTAGAAACATATTTCTTAAGTTATTACACTCATCCACAAAATCTTCTAGATTGCTAACCATTCTGGCTGCTCTCACGGCCTGGCTTTTGACCACTGATTTCTTTTGGTGAATAGGATGTGCACTTGTAAAATGCAGGAAAGTATTAGAGTATGAAACTTTCCTGTATATTCAAGATTCAAATCTACCTAGCATAACATTCTTAGTTAGCAAAACATCCAAATAGGCTATTTCTTTAACATTAAAATTAAATGTAAATTCAAGAAAATTAGTGGTCGAGATGAAATAGGCAACTAAATCAGCTGCTTGATGGGCCGAACCTTCTAGTAGGATTAAAATATCATCCAAATACCTCGTATAGAACTTTATTTTAGAAGTAGTTTCCGTTTGAACTAAAACATGTTCCTTTTCCCAGAAGCTCATGACCAAGTTTGCAAAACTCGAACCACAAGGGGAGCCCATGGCTACCCCTTTCTTTTGATGATAGAATTTACCATTAAATGTTATGATATTGTGAGCCAAAACTATTGTTAATAGTTCCTCAATAAGCCAAATCTCAGAGCCTGATACGTTCATATTTTTCAGATTTAATGATATCCATTCTATACCCAAATCTTGTGGGATTGACGTGTAGAGATCTTTTACGTCTATAGTAAGTAGATTGTAATTTGGGTTAAAAGGTAATTCATTAATCTTACCCAGAAATGACCAAGAGTCTTTACAAATGGTAGATTCCAATTGGACATATTTATTCAAAAGTCTGTCTACCATTTTAGCACAAGCATAAGTCATGCTGTTTGTTCCACTAACTATTGGTCTAAAAGGTGGGTTTACCACATTCTTATGAATTTTAGGTATTCCAAAAAGAATGGGTACGACGGGTGATGTTAAAATTAGATAGTTAAGTTGGTCCAAATTTATTCTCCCTTCTATAAATAGGTCATTAATATAATCCTTTACCCTTTTAATGGCTTGATTGTATTCATTTAAGGAAACTTGTTCATAAGCATTAGTTGACAACATATCTACTATTTTATTAATGTAATCACACTGGTCCATAAAAACCAAACCCCCACCTTTGTCCGGTTTCATTATTCGGACTTTAAAGTTCTGTAGAGCTTTCAACCAATCTAGTTCATCTGGATTCAGGTTACTCTTACTTTTATGTTTATTATTATAATAGTAATTCCTGATATCCAGTTCACATATTTTTTCAAATAATACAAGATTATTATGCAAAGGGGGGTTGAATGTACTAGGGACTCTATGTTCATTGTTAGAACCAAGTAAGGTATTGCCCAAGGTCATTGCTAAATTTAGTTTACGTACATATAATTTGAGATCAATAATACAATTAGTAACATTCAAATGGTTGAGGGGAACAAAAGTAAGTCCTTTTGCTAGTAAGTCTACTAATTCAGTGGAAACAAACATAGTAGAATAATTGTAGATGGTAAAGTCTCCTTGAGTATTTTTAATAACATGGAGATTCAATGGAGAACTGTATTCTACTATTTCCATTTGGTTGTTCTCTTCCTCTGATTCCATCTGTTCTGGCCCCTTCCCCTCTGAAAATTTGACTGTTTGTTGTTATTGCGATTGTTGTTAGATATCCCTCTATTGGATGGAGCAGGTATAGAGTTCCCAGTGATCTTATTTAGATTTTGTATGCGTTCACTCCTCCTAGGTCCATCCGAATTATCTTGTAAAGTACTTGCATAGGATGTAGAGGGAGTAGGTTGATCAAGTTCAGTCATTGAATGTCTGGATGGTACATTTGTATTCCCATTTGCAATGTTGTTGCTGGTACCAGTATTAACAGGTGGACACTGTGAGGTTTGTACCCCTCCCATTCTCGGTGGACCATTTGTTTTTAATTTGTTCCACTCTTGAGCCGGTGGGGGGACTGGGTAGGCTGTCCCTTCATCATACTGTGTACAGTCTCTTTGAATCTTTTATTTTTGGTTGCTCTGGCTTTCATTAGGTAGCGTCAATAGTTTCGAATTTTACGTATTCAACTTATACCTAAGAAAGTCAGGGTGTGATTTGATTTGAGTATCTAATAAAGAAATGTTATCATTCAGTTCTTCATTAAACAGAGTTCATCTTCATTAATTCAATTAGTTCCAAACCCTGTTTATTAAATAGTTTAATCAGATCTAAATGAAAATTGGAATTGGGAACTAATCCTGTTGGATACTGCCATATTCTTAACCCTTTGGGTACTATTTGTAGTCTAAGGCATTCGTTGAAATAGTCAATTTCAAGTGCATACTTTTTATATTTAAGCAAAATATGGTCAAAATCATTTAAGAGATTTAAAATATCATTATTTTCCCTAGCCGGGGAATGATATTTTAAATCTCTTAAATGATTTTGACCATATTTTGCTTAAATATAAAAAGTATGCACTTGAAATTGACTATTTCAACGAATGCCTTAGACTACAAATAGTTCCCAAAGGGTTAAGAATATGGCAGTATCCAACAGGATTAGTTCCCAATTCCAATTTTCATTTAGATCTGATTAAACTATTTAATAAACAGGGTTTGGAACTAATTGAATTAATGAAGATGAACTACGCTCTGTTTAATGAAGAACTGAATGATAACATTTCTTTATTAGATACTCAAATCAAATCACACCCTGACTTTCTTAGGTATAAGTTCGAATACGTAAAAATTTTCGAAACTATTGACGCTTACCTAATGAAAGCCAGAGCAACCAAAAATAAAAAGATTCAAAGAGACTGTACACAGTATGATGAAGGGACAGCCTACCCAGTCCCCCCACCGGCTCAAGAGTGGAACAAATTAAAAACAAATGGTCCACCGAGAATGGGAGGGGTACCAACCTCACAGTGTCCACCTGTTAATACTGGTACCAGCAACAACATTGCAAATGGGAATACAAATGTACCATCCAGACATTCAATGACTGAACTTGATCAACCTACTCCCTCTACATCCTATGCAAGTACTTTACAAGATAATTCGGATGGACCTAGGAGGAGTGAACGCATACAAAATCTAAATAAGAACACTGGGAACTCTATACCTGCTCCATCCAATAGAGGGATATCTAACAACAATCGCAATAACAACAAACAGTCAAATTTTCAGAGGGGAAGGGGCCAGAACAGATGGAATCAGAGGAAGAGAACAACCAAATGGAAATAGTAGAATACAGTTCTCCATTGAATCTCCATGTTATTAAAAATACTCAAGGAGACTTTACCATCTACAATTATTCTACTATGTCTGTTTCCACTGAATTAGCAGACTTACTAGCAAAAGGACTTACTTTTGTTCCCCTCAACCATTTGTATGTTACTAATTGTATTATTGATCTCAAATTATATGTACGTAAACTAAATTTAGCAATGACCTTGGGCAATACCTTACTTGGTTCTAACAATGAACATAGAGTCCCTAGTACATTCAACCCCCTTTGCATAATAATCTTGTATTATTTGAAAAAATATGTGAACTGGATATCAGGAATTACTATTATAATAATAAACATAAAAGTAAGAGTAACCTGAATCCAGATGAACTAGATTGGTTGAAAGCTCTACAGAACTTTAAAGTCCGAATAATGAAACCGGACAAAGGTGGGGGTTTGGTTTTTATGGACCAGTGTGATTACATTAATAAAATAGAAGATATGTTGTCAACTAATGCTTATGAACAAGTTTCCTTAAATGAATACAATCAAGCCATTAAAAGGGTAAAGGATTATATTAATGACCTATTTATAGAAGGGAGAATAAATTTGGACCAACTTAACTATCTAATTTTAACATCACCGGTCGTACCCATTCTTTTTGGAATACCTAAAATTCATAAGAATGTGGTAAACCCACCTTTTAGACCAATAGTTAGTGGAACAAACAGCATGACTTATGCTTGTGCTAAAATGGTAGACAGACTTTTGAATAAATATGTCCAATTGGAATCTACCATTTGTAAAGACTCTTGGTCATTTCTGGGTAAGATTAATGAATTACCTTTTAACCCAAATTACAATCTACTTACTATAGACGTAAAAGATCTCTACACGTCAATCCCACAAGATTTGGGTATAGAATGGATATCATTAAATCTGAAAAATATGAACGTATCAGGCTCTGAGATTTGGCTTATTGAGGAACTATTAACAATAGTTTTGGCTCACAATATCATAACATTTAATGGTAAATTCTATCATCAAAAGAAAGGGGTAGCCATGGGCTCCCCTTGTGGTTCGAGTTTTGCAAACTTGGTCATGAGCTTCTGGGAAAAGGAACATGTTTTAGTTCAAACGGAAACTACTTCTAAAATAAAGTTCTATACGAGGTATTTGGATGCTATTTTCATCCTACTAGAAGGTTCGGCCCATCAAGCAGCTGATTTAGTTGCCTATTTCAACTCGACCACTAATTTTCTTGAATTTACATTTAATTTTAATGTTAAAGAAATAGCCTATTTGGATGTTTTGCTAACTAAGAATGTTATGCTAGGTAGATTTGAATCTAGAATATACAGGAAAGTTTCATACTCTAATACTTTCCTGCATTTTACAAGTGCACATCCTATTCACCAAAAGAAATCAGTGGTCAAAAGCCAGGCTGCGAGAGCAGCCAGAATGGTTAGCAATCTAGAAGATTTTGTGGATGAGTGTAATAACTTAAGAAATATGTTTCTAAATAGAGCATATCCAAGTAACTTCATAGATAACATCATGGACGAAGTAATTGGTAAAAGAAATAATGGGTTTTACAAACCTATTTTACAGAGAGCTGAATCTAGTACACTCTTTGCAGTTAGCCCAGACCAGTCGAATTCTTCTAGTCCTCATTTGAATTCGACTGCTTACCTTTGAATACAGTCTGACACTCACGTATTGTTCTGACTTTTCACTATTGAAAAACATCTTTTATAAAAATTGGAACATTTTGAAGGAAAATAAAGAATTGATAATGAAATTAGGGGATAGACCCAAAATTACAGTAAGACATGATAAAACTTTAAACAAATATTGGATACTATTAATAATAAAACTAATATAATTACAAGTTTTAAAAACATGTCGGTATGTGGTAATTGCCCCTATTGTAAATATATTTATGTGGGTCATACTGTAAAAATAAATGGGTTTACCTTAAGAAGTAAATTCAAAAACAACTGTAATTCAAAGATGGTTATATATGTGGCAATATGCCAGCTATGCCACTGTTTCTATGTGGGTAAAACCATTAGAAGACTTCGAGATAGAATATACGAGCATGTGTACAACATTAAAAAATGTAATGGTGAAAATGCTCTTGCCAGGCATATTAGTGAATTTCCAGACCATAATTTTAAATTTTGGATATTGGACCAACTTATACCAAATATTAGAGGGGGACCAATTGAATTACAATTGGAACGTTTGGAACTTATTTGGCAAATTAGATTATTTTCATATTGCCTACCTGGGTTAAATGACATTTGTTCCATTATGCCTATTCTAAAGCTACGTAGCCTAACAAGATAATTCTCTTCCCCCTTTTTTAGTTCAGCATTCCCTTCCCAGTTCTTCCCTTTCTTTCCTATTTACCTTTTTTCCCCTTGATCCATTGCCTTCCTTTTTCCTTCCCTTTAACTTTTCCTTCCCTTCATCTTTTCCTTCCCCCGCCCCCTTCCCTCCTTCCCTCTTCCCTCCCCCCTTTTCAACTACCCTTCCCCCCCTCCCCATTCACTTTTTTCCTTTTCCCCCCTCTTTTCCCCTTTTCCTGTATCATGACCTTCTTCTTGGTCTACTTTTCAAGTATCTAAGCCCTTATGGCAGGTTGGAGTAGTGTATATTTGTTACATAAAATTGTTATACATATTTGTCATATATATATATGTATATTACATTCTTCGCTAACAAATATATATATATATTTTTTGTTATATTCTGTTAAACATTATTTGTTATAAAATGTATATAGTTGACTATTATAGCAAACATGGTAATTATCAACTATACAATTATAAACAGATATTGTGTTTGTATAAGTATATAATTTATAAGTTTTTATATATTATTGTATGGTTTTAAGATATTGGATACGTATTTCTATTTCATATATATAATAATATGAATAGAGATAATGTATGATTTATTGACATACTATTACCATGCCATTTATTTTGTTATAAGTCATTACTTGATGCTGGTTTTTAAATCGTTTATTTCACTTTAAATTTTTTAAGATTTTTAACATAACAATTAACGTAATATCAGCTGATTAGCAGGAAGTTATTTAAAGGATGTGTTTACTTAATTAATTCACCCTCTGATGAAGTTCGTACACAGTGCGTACGAAAAGCTACCTGAGTGCTTAAGGAATAAAGAGAGTTTTTTTACTGACTGCAGTTGCCGTTTTGTCCTGATTTAGGATGTTGCTAAAAACTTATGTGGGGGGGTATGTTAGTTAGGGAATGTTTGCTGTTGGCCTCAGTCTATAAGGGACATAGGCACCAGCCCAGGGATGAATTTGCAATTTCTTATCCAATGATCCAGATGCAGAACTTTCCATATCGGTGAGAATATGGTTCAGTATGTTTGAACCTCTGTTTGAAGTGTGCACTAACTGTTCAAAGGCTATTGTGTTAAGAAAGACCAGGAAACATTGTGCCTGCAAGTTGGTGGCAGTTTATGTTTCCCAGTCTATAAAGGAGTAGTTAAAGTCTCCCATGAATAGAGGGTTTGGTTGGCTGGAGGGTGTGCCCAGTAAGTCTAGATAAGATTTGTGAGATTCTTGAGACATAGATGGTGACCTATACCTTGGTAAGATATGGTAAGGGACTCTATCCAAGGTGATTTGCACATGGATGAACTACAGGGTAACATCCTGTTTAACAAACCTTGAGGTATACTTGTTGCTAATGTAGATCGAGACACCTCCATGTTTAGTCCCTGTCTATGTACTTATGGTCTAAATGTACTGTGTAGTAGCCTTGCACTGACAGAGTACTTTCTGTGGCTTTAAATATTGTCTCAGTAACAGCACAGACATCTATATTCTCCACAGTGAGGAGAGCTTGCAGTTTCTAGTTAAGGCTCCTAGCACTGAGTAATAACACTTTTAGGTTATTTTGGATTTTATTTGCAATGTTGGCAGGTTTATCACTTTGGTATTTCCTAAACAAGGCTTTAAGGGGTGGATAAATCATTGCCAAATTCAGGAAGCTTGAGGGGGACATTTGCAGCCCATCTTTGGCAAAGCAATGAGGTCTGCTGACCTTGTCCTCCCAGACTAACAGATATTTAATCCCCCTGGACTGACACCAGAAACTTTGCTAGTTATTAATGTCAATAATTTTTTTTCACATTGCGGCATCATCCTTGGTGAAGGTAGAATGCTCCTTAATGCAAAGCACATCCCAGTCTGAGACAGATATTGAGAGAGATCCATAATGTTCCCCTTAATATAATCCAGAGAGATATGTCTCAGGTCATTTACGCTCACATGGACTATGACAGAATCATACCAGTACCTGTGGTGTAAGTGGAGCATCTGTGTGTTGTATGATGGAGTCCCCTATGACAAGATTCCTGTGCAAATTATTTGCTTGCCTTATGGGATTTGTTTTTAGGGGTCCATTGGGTATAGAATTATATGCAGAGCTTGGTGCTGCTTTTGATGTGTGCTTTAGAGATTGTTGAGGATAGGCACTGTTGTTTTTCAGGCTTATGAGGTCTGTGAGGTTTTGGGAGATTCCTTTTAGTGCCTCAGAATAAGATGGTCTATGTGTGTGGAAATTATATGTAATGGATGTAGTGTATGTTTTCTTGAAAAACTTTTTTGTATGTGAGATTTTTGCCTCCAAGGAAATTGTGTATGCATCTCCCATATAACATGTTGGTTTCTTTAATGATTAAAAGGCTGTCAGGGAACATGAAACAATTGCTGCATTGTCTAAGGATGTCCATATCTACCAAGCTGGCTACTCAGACATTTGGACATTGCATATCCATGTTGTTTGGGCAAGAACTAGGGTGGGTTATCTGGGTTTGAGGACTGGGTTTTACAGAGGTCTTCTAGAGTGGTCTCTAGGGTTAGGGACTAGAGTTGAATAGTGCTAGGATATAGTATTAGATAGTGCTAGGATATAGTATTAGATAGTGCTAGGATATAGTATTATATAGTGCTAGGATATAGTATTAGATAGTGCTAGGATATAGTATTAGATAGTGCTAGGATATAGTATTAGATAGTGCTAGGATATAGTATTAGATAGTGCTAGAATATGGTATTAGTGCTGATGTGCAAGCTAGCTGCTATGAGCTTGGTTTGTGGAATGCATCACAAGACCACAGGTTATAGTCTTGGTGCTAGTTTTATGGATTAACTTCTGTGTTTTCCAACTCAGACCAGGCTGCCACCTACTGCCACTAGATGGAATATCCCAGTTCACTTGATGTAAAAGTACCAAAAAGATCTTTTTACCAAACTAGCTAGACAAGACAATCTCAAGTCAATCAGACTGATAGCAAGATAGTTTCAGCAAATGCATTAATTGTATACTTAAATACAGGTAAATGCACAAGTAAAAAAAGAAATCAGAGTTGATAACTGAAATAGCTTCTGAAGTGTGATTTTTAAATATATGTAAGCTTGTCCCTGGATGGCATGTGATGCAAGGAAATCACTACAGCGTCTCAGGCGAGGACACCCAGAGTTGCAATAGCTATGTGAATCAGCCAAAAGCCTCTCAAACATGCCAAATTTATACAGGCACTTAAAACAAAGGAAACTGTGTAGAATCCCCTTAGCAGGGCCAAAAATTGCAGAAGTACAGCAATTAAGTACCAACAAAAATACGAAGTAGAATCAAAATAAATAAAATAAATACGGGGCTAAGATGAAGGAATGGTACTAATACAAACTGATATATAACAAAAACAAAGAAGTACCTGATTAACACAGCTGGCAACAAGAAAAATGTATATTTTTATTGAAAATAAAAGTAAGCTCTTTCGTGATTGTTCAAATTGCTTCATCAGACTAACTTCAAGTAACAAAAAGCAGCTTATATGAAAAATACTCAACCAATCAAAACACCAGTGAGCCTATTGCAACCAATCAAGCCCTAATTAAAACAGCACTTAATAATACATTAAAACATATAAACACAATACAAGCATGCATAGAATAGGTATAAAAGTGTGAAAAATAATAAATAAAAATACATATTAAGAACAGTATAATAAAGAACCCATTTGTCCTGAAAAATGTTTCAAGGCACGTGTCTTAAGGAAAGGTTTGAGTGATAAAGCCCCATTCAAACCTGGAGGTTTATCCAGTGGTGGCTGGTGACTTCAAATCAAAGGGAGGCTGCAGGAGACAGCTGAATGGGTGGGGTAAATGGAAAGGGGTGTGACCAACTTGAAAGGGGAGGAGCTATGCTCAAAACCACAAAAACTAACTTTAATTAAATATGCTGCCCTGGGTGCCAAACCGTCATTATGAGAGTCCAATCAAGACAAAATGAAGTGTAGAAGAAAAAAAATATTTCAATGCATTGGCTGCATGACAGCTTACTTAATATCTAGATGGAAACAAAAAGGTTGCGAGGCATGAAAAAATAAATTACTTTTTAAATACATTACTGGAGTGCCAGTCAAAATCAAGTATAAGAAAAACAAGCAGCACTCAACTCAAACCACTTCTCCTTGCACTGCAGTTCTAATTATAATTTATATTCATCTTTATTAAAGTTCCAAGTAGCATGCAATGAAAGTAGCAATCTCTGTGATACCCCCACTTGTAAAAATGTTTCTTATCCAAAAAAGACCTGCTGCCTGACAACTATCTGCTTGTTTCATGGGGAAAACATGATCAAAGCAAAAAATGAAAAGCAAACAAGAAACACGCTCAAGATAAATTGCTTAAAGGATTACTGTACAGGTTATGGACCACACATGATAGATTGGCATTCTGTTTAGTTTACGGGTAAAGCCTGCAGAGATGACTGGAAGTCTCCAACAAATGCAATGAGCTTCTTAAAATAATGTAATCCTGTCCTTTATTACAAATACTGTCATATGCATTTCAATACCCAAGGCTTATACATTATCTAGTAATGTAAGTATTCTCTGCATGGCAACAACAGAAAGGCTTTCAATGTTGACAATTCTTTAACAGTATGCTTTATAAAGCTTACTTGCATCTTACGATCTCAGACAAGCTTACTTGATGGTCATTAAAGCATTGCTACTTAAACACAGAGCAACAGGCACTTTCTGAGTAATAATAAGCATAAATCAGCAGTACAAAAATATGACAGAAACCAGACCATTCTGCAAAATCAAGGACAGATGAAAAGCCACTGTAGTACTTGTGTCTACCTTGAATGAGGGGATACTCTGTACATTTACACTGTATAACTGCTCCTTGCCTTGCCTGGACACATCCAGAGTCACTGCATGGGGGAGTGGGGTGCAACAAGTATGTCACAATTTGAAATGTCTCTGGCTGACTGTGATGGCCCTGACACATTTGTCATACCTCTCAACCTCAGAGCAAGAAATCTGAACAAAGCCATATATAGAAGTGGGACAAAGGCCCAAAAATAAGGACAATTTTTAAATACTGCTCTTATAAACTTAGAAAGATAATAAAATAGTAGGTCTTGCATTAGTATGAATTTTCTGAAGGGTATGAAATCTGAAACTCAAATGTCTGTCATTATTTTCTAACTTGCCAAAAAAACACAATTTTATGAAAAAATGGACCAAAAATGTGATGCAAAAATATAAAATAGCCACACAATACAGCTGGGAACCTGTCAAAGAAGGGACATTTTTTTAATATTAGTACTGCTAACTTGAGCGGCTGACAAAATAAAAGAATCTACATGCATTTCAGAAATAAAAGTAATCTATAATTCTGATTATTACAGTTATTTCTTAACTGTAAACCCACCACGTTTTCTTCCAAAATTGCTATTTTGCGGAGGGATTATTAGGGGAAGAGGAACATTTTGAGCCAAAATCGGGGGCAGTTGAGAGGTTTGGCTATGCCTAATTCTATAAAGCAATTTATTTGCATGTACCTCTCAACCTGTTAATGCAATACATTTGGACACGGCCAAATATATTGGGGGAACATATAAACAGTACTAAAAATTGCTCTTGTATAAACTGAGACAGTTGATAGAATAACAGGTCTTACTTTAGCATGCATTTTTCTGAAGTTTATGAAGTCTGAAACTCAATGTCTGTCATTATTTAGTGACTTAATTCCTAAATGATTTGCCAGAAAACCACATATTTTATGAGGAACTAACCAAAAATAAGAAGCAAAAATCTGTTCATTCTGTGAAAATCTGGACAGTTGGGAGGTATAGTTCAGCCAAGGTTGTCTAAGTTTGCCACCCTTCCCCTTCACAAAATCATGGTTGAATGGAGCCTCCCTCCTGCAGCCATTCCAATGAACCATTACTTGGCTATTTCACCCCATTTACCGTAAACACTAATGTGCATACTGCTTTACTTCTATGATGATTTGGACTTCATTTGAAACTTTTATTTTGCATTTTACAGCACAAACACTAAGACATCTGCTAAACAAAGCAATGCAGTCTCACAATGAAAACAGACTTAGCATTAAAACTTCTCTGCCCTTGAAACTCACATTCATTGAAACAGCATTAAAATCCACATTCAAAGAAAATACATTTTGCCAGTGGCAGATAAAGATTAACTGTTGGCTGTTTTCAAATCATAGGCCCCTTGCACATGAAACATACATGTGCTCTTTGATACACCTTCCTGATTGTACTAAATTATATTCCTTGTACAATACAGTATAGTTGTTAGAGGACGTTTTGAATTTATTGTTTTGAACAATTTTCCAGTAAACAATGAAACAAAGCGCATGCACCAATAATGACAAAACTGCCCAATTCAGAACATTTTTCCAGTAAACAATGAAACAAAATGCATGCACCAATAATGACAAAACTGCCCAGTTCAGAACATTTCCATCATATGAGTCTACTCAAACTTCTATCAGTATCAGTAAATATGTACAATCTCTGAAGAAGTAAAAATCATCCAAATAATTCCACATTAAAAAATCTGTAACTAATGAAGAGGTTGCTGCTAGCAAACATCTTTATATTTCATTGTTTTATCTACAAAAAGAGTGCCTGTTGCCCTTGAGGAATAAATTGCCTATGTTACATTAAAAAATGATAAGCTAGTAATATTGCAATAGGAAATGGATGCCAAACTGATAACAGGTTCATAGTTACTAGATACCTTCGCCAAAAAAGGACTGCAGCATCCACCCCCTTTACAACATAGTACAGTATCAGCAATGCATCTACCTACTGTGAAAGTAGAACCCACAGCCTTCTGCATCAAAACCAAGTACACTACCAGTTGTGCTATTAACAATGCAAGCAGAATCAGCATAATCAGCACTAAACATTTGTTCCCCTGCAGCTCTCAGGTTCTCATAAAATCTACTTGACCCTCAGCTGTATCTCTGAACTTTGCAGCACAAGAAATCTGGAAAAAGTCAAAATGTATTGGGGGGGCAAAAGCCCAAAAACCAGGCACACATTTTAAACATTGCATGTATAATGTTGAAAAGTTGCTAGAATAAAATGCTGTGCTACCACCATACATTGTATTGCCAAGTATTGAACCCAGGACCCTGTGCAAAACAGTCAGAGAAACATACCACTATGCCAAGTCATCTGTTTTAGGAAAGAGAGGAAGACTGAAACTTAAATGGCTACCATTTAGTGAATTTACTTCTCACCATAGCTGTCAACCTCTTAGCACAAAACACCTGAACAAAGCCAATAATTGGAGAATACAACCCCCAAACATATTCAGTGAATTCAGTTCTCAACATAGCTCTCAACCTGTTAGCAAAAAATATGTAGACAAGACAAAGCCAGTAATGGGGGAATACAGCCCCCAAACATATTCAGTGAATTCAGTTCTCACCATAGCTCTCAACCTTAGCAGAAAACACTTGGATAAAGCCAATAATGGGGGAATACAATCCCAAAAATAGGGACAAATTTCAAATATCAATCTTATAAACTTCAAAAATTGCTAGAATAAAAGTTTCCTGTTACCATGTACTTTCTGAAGAATATGAAGTCTTTAATTCAAATGCTTGTCATTTTTATTTAATATTTGTTAACCAGGAAAGTCTGACTTAGAGCAAAAGCCAATTTTCAGCAGAGGCCCAGGGAGAAACACTCCAGACACATGTCCTTGTAAGATGGGATGACACCAGAGCAAACCCACACAAACACAGGGAGGACATGCAGACTCCACACAGAAGGCACACCAGCCAAGAATTAAACCAAAGAACCTGTAGCTGTCAGGCAACAATGCTACCAGTGCACCACTGCACTACTGACTGTGTCAAGAAACATACAGAAACCATAGATTTTATGAGGAACAGAACAAATATGAGGCAAAAATCTGCAAATATTTTTACAAATAGTGGTGGGTAGGGAATTCAGGCTCTTGCCACTTGGGCCCATGGTACAGGGTTCAAGCCTTATTCTCTACCCACCACCATGTAGCAACTAGGGCATTACACACACACACACACACACACACACACACACACACACACACACACACACACACACACACACACACACACACCACTTACCTGTTAATCTGGAGCTCCTCCATAAGTCCCTTGCAGGCTGTACAATCCAGCAAGCAAGTCCTTCCCCTTCCATGCTGTGATGTTCCTTCCTGCGAGAGCACCAGCCTACAGATGTTGCAGTCTGATCCCCTTCCTGTCTATGCAGTTGTAACTGCATAGACTGCTGGGAAATTTGCAAATTCCATGTTGTCTTCCCTATCTGGACTGCTGGTGAGACAGTCTGGATTTTGTGAGCATGTTCCAGACTGGTTCACCAGCAGTCCGGATAGTGGGAAAATGCTATGAGTGCACAACAGTCTGGGACTCTGCTAATTTTATTTTCTTTTTTGTTTTATTTCTGTTATTTTACATTTTGTACATTATTTCTATTATTTTACATTTTGTATAGCTGGGGGACATTTTGTACAGCTGGGGGGGGGGGCTGCAGTCCAATAGCACAAGCCACCCCTGGGTTTATCTGCATTAAAGAAAAAAATCCACTTTTGTTCTGCTATTTCTCTTTGATTTTTGATATCCCCTCGTCTTACATCCATGGGTGTCTCGAGCTATAGGACTGCAGGACTGTAGCCCCCCCACCTAGAAATGTAAAAAAGAAGGGAAATAATTTTAAAAGAAAAGGGAAATAATTTTAAAAAAGAAAATGAATGAGCCCAGAACTCCACACATGCGTGCTGTGCTGAGTTTGGAGTTCCGTACTCTCTCAGAACTCCAGACTGCTCTGCCAGGCAGTCCAGATAAGGGAGAACAGCATTTCTGCCCTGCAGCCCAGAAGTCTGTGCGGTGATGATGACACAGAACAGACCAACACCGGACTGCATCATCAGCAGGATGGGGCTTCCAGCCTACTCTTGTGCGAAACCAGCATCATCTGCAGGCTGAGAGGGGGACCAGAAACCAAGCCATTAGCTTGCGCAGGCTAAGAAGCATGGAGCAGATCAAAGAAGTTGCTTCTGTGGAAAGAGAGCCCGATAGAGACTGCTGAAGTAATTGCTTGCTTCTGTGGGAAGAGGATGGGAATGGAGACTGCTGAGAAGTTGAACTAATGCAGGTCAGGTAGATATGTGTGTGTGTGTGTGTGTGTGTGTGTGTGTGTGTGTGTGTGTGTGTGTGTGTGTGTGTGTGTGTGTGTGTGTGTGTGTGTGTGTGTGTGTGTGTGTGTGTGTGTGTGTGAAATGCCCCAGAGAACACATGATGGTGGGTAGAGAATACCTCAGCCTTGAACCCTGTACCGTGGATGCAAGTGGTAAGGGCCTAAATTCCCTACCCACCACCATTTGTAAAATATGTTTGCAGATTTTTGCCTCATATTTGTTCTGTTCATCATAAAAGCTGTGGTTTCTGTATGTTTGTTTTTCCTTACACAGTTAGTAGTGCAGTGGTGCACTTGTTGCATTGTTGCCTGACAACTACAGGTTCTCTGGTTTGATTCTTGGCTTGGATGCCTTCTGTGTGGAGTCTGCAATTCCTCCTATCTTACACAGACATGTGTCTGCAGTGTTTCTCCCTGGGCCTCTGCTGAAAATTGGCTTTTGTTCCAAGTCAGACTTTCCTGGTTAACAAATGTTAAATAAATAAAAATAATAGGCATTTGAATTTCAGACTTCATATTCTTCAGAAAGTATATGGTAACACAAAACCTTTTATTCTAGCAGTTTTCTAAGTTTATAACATGGGTATTTAAAATTTGTCCCTATTTTTGGGACTGTATCCCCCCATTATTGGCTTCATTCAGGTTTTTTGTGCTAAGGTTGAGAGCTATGGTGAGAAATGAATTTGCTGAATATGTTTGTGGGCTGTATTCCCCCATTATTGACTTTGTTCAGGTGTTTTGTGCTAGGAGGTTGACAGCTATGGTGAGAACTGAATTTACTAAATGATAGCCATTTAAGTTTGTCTTCCTCTCTTTCACAAAACAGCTGATTTGGCATAGTGGTATGTTGCTCTGACTGTTTTGTACAGGGTCCTGGGTTTAAGACTTGGCAGTGAAATGTATGGTGGTAACACAGCATTTTATTCTAGCAACTTTCCAACATCATACAAGCAATGTTTAAAATGTGTCCCTGGATTTTGGGCTCCCCCACCCACCCAAATAAATTTTGACTTTTTCCAGATTTCTTGTTTTGCAAATTTCAGAGATACAGCTGAGTCTCAAGGTAGATTTTACAAGGAGCTGAGAGCTGCAGGGGAACAAACTTAGTGCTGCTTATGCTGAATCAGCTGGCATTGTTAATAGCACAACAGGTAGTGTTACTTGCTTTTGATGAAGAAGGCTGTAGGTTCTACTCCCACAGTAGGTAGATGCATTGCTCATACTGTAGTATGTTGTAAAGGGGGTGGATGCTGCAGTCCTTTTTGGCAAAGATACCTAGTAACTATGAACTTTTTATAAGTTTGCCATCCATTTCCTATTGAGATATTACTAGCTTATCATTTTGTAATGCAATACAGGCAATTTATTCCTCAAAGGCAACAGGCACTTTATTTGTAGATGAAACAATGATATATAATGTTGTTTTCCAGCAGCAACCTCTTCATTAGTTACAGATTTCTTTAATGTGGAATTTAGATGACTTTTACTTCAGAGATTGTGCAAATTTACTGATATCGGTGGACTGTAGAAGTTTGAGTAGACTTTTATGATGGAAATATTCTGAATTGGGCAGTTTTGTCATTATTGGTGCATGCATTTTGTTTCATTGTTTACTGGAAAAATATTCAAAATAATAAATTTAAAATGCCCTCTAACAACTGTATTGTATTGTACAAGGAATATAATTTAATACAATCAGGAAAGTGTATCAAAGAGCATGTGTATGTTTCGTGTTCAAGGGGCCTATGATTTGAAATCAGCCCAAAGTTGATTTTTATCTGCCACTGGCAAAATGCATTTTCTTTGAATGTGGGTTTCAATGCTGCTTCAATGAATGTGAGTTTCAAGGGCAGAGAAGTTTTCATGCTAAGTCTGTTTTCACTGTGAGACTGCATTGCTTTGTTTAGCAAATATATATTAGTGTTTGTGCTGTAAAATGCAAAATAAAACTTTCAAATGAAATCCAAATCATCACAGAAGTGAAGCAGTATGTACATTACAGTGTTTATGGTAAATGGGGATGAAATAACCAAGAAATGGGACATTGGAATGGCTGCAGGGGGGAAGCTCCATTCAACCATGATTTTGTGAGGGGGGGCAGCAAACTCAGACAGCCCCACCTAAACTATACCTCTCAACTGTCCAGATTTTTGCTTCTTATTTTTGGTTTGTTCCTCATAAAATTTGTGGTTTTCTGGCAAATCATTTAGGAATGAAGTGACTAAATAATGACAGACATTGAGTTTCAGACATCATAAACTTCAGAAAAATGCTTGCTAAAGCAAGACCTGTTATTCTATCAACTGTCTTGAGTTTATACAAAAGCAATTTTTAGTACTGTTTGTGTGTTCCCCCAATATATTTGGCCTTGTCCCGATTCCCTGCATTAAGAGGTTGAGAGGTATATGCAAATAAATCACTTTATAGAATTAGGAATATCCAAACCTCTCAAATGTCCTCAATTTCGCTCAAAATGTTGCTCTCCCCCTAATAATATCTCTGCAAAATGGCAATTTTTGAAGAAAACATGGTGGGTTTACAATTTTATAAATAACTGTAATGTTCAGAGTTATAGATTACTTTTATTTCAGAAATGCATGTCGATGCTCTTATTTTGTCAGCTGCTCAAGTTAACAGTACTAATATTAAAAAGTTGTCCCTTCTTTGACAGGTTTCCAGCTGTATTGTGACAATTTTATATTTTTGCATCACATTTTTCGTCCGTTTTTCATAAAATTGAGGTTTTCTGGCAAATTAGTGGCAAATCATTAAAGACTTAAGTTAGAAAATAACGGCAGGTATTTGAGTTTCAGATTTCATACCCTTTAGAAAATTCATACTAATGCAAGGCCTACTACTAGTCTATTATCTTTCTAGGTTTATAAGAGCAATATTTAAAAATTGTTCTTATTTTTGGGCCTGTGTCTCTGTATGGCTTTGTCCAGATTTCTTCTTCTGAGGTTGTGAGGTATGAGCCATCACCGCAAGCCAGAGACATTTCAAACTGTGACATACTTCTTGCAACCCACTCCCCACTGTAATGGCTTTGGATGTGTCCAAGTAAGGCAAGGAGCGGTTATGCAGTTTAAGTGTGCAGAGTATTGCCCCATCCAAGGTAGACCACAAGTATGACCGTGGCTTTTTCATCTGTCCTTGATTTTGCAGAATGTTCTGGTTTTCTGTCATGTTTTTATACTGTTGATTTATGCTTCTTATTATTCAGAAAATGCATGCTGTTGCAGTGCCCTGTTGCTCTGTGTTTAAGTAGCAATGCTTTAATGACCATCAAGTAAGCTTGCCGGAGTTTGTTAAGATGCAAGTAAGCTTTAATAAGCATACTGTTAAAGAATTGCCAACATTGTAAACCTTTTTGTTGTTGCCATGCAGAGAATATTTACATAACTAGATAATGTATAAGCCTTAGGTATTGAAATGCATATGACAGTATTTAATAAAGGGCAGGATTACAGTATTTTCAGAAGCTCATTACATTTGTTGGAGACTTGTAGTCATCTTTGCAGGCTTTACCAGTAAACTAAACAGAATGCTAATCTATCATGTGTGGTCCATAACTTGTGCAGTAATCCTTTAAACAATTTATCTTGAGCTTGTTTCTTGTTTGCTGTTCATTTTTTACTTTGATCACGTCTTCCCTATGAAACAAGTAGATAGTTGTTTGTCTGGCAGCAGGTCTTTTTTGGACAAGAAACATTTTTACAAGTGGGGGTATCACAGAGATTGCTACATTCAGCATGTTATTTGGCAATTTTATAAAGCTGAATATAAATTATAATTGGAACTGATTTTGACTGGCATTCTAGTAATGTATTTAAAAAGCTATTTATGTTTTCATGCCTCACATGCTTTGTGTTTCCATCTAGATATTAAGTAAGTTGTCATGTAGCCAATGCATTGAAATATGTTTTCTTCTACACTTCATTTTGTCTTGATTGGACTCTCATAATGACAGTTTGGCACCCAGGGCAGTGTATTTAATTAAAGTTCCAGTTGTTGTGGTTTTGAACATAGCTCCACCCATTTTAGTTGGCCACACCCTGTCCCATTGGTCCCACCCATTCAGCTGTCTCCTGCAGCCCCCCTTTAATTTGAAGTCACCAGCCACCACTGCCTTCATCTATCATCTCTTCTTCTTCTTCTTCTTCTTTCGGCTGCTCCCGTTAGGGGTCGCCACAGCAGATCAACTGTTTCCATTTCTTCCTGTCCTCTGCATCTTGCTCTGTTACATCAACTGCCTGCATGTCCTCTCTCACCACATCCATAAACCTTATCTTAGGCCTTCCTCTTTTCCTGTTACCTGGCAGCTTCATCTTTAGAATCTTTTTCCCAATATACTCTGCTTCCCTCCTCAGCACATGTCCAAACCAACGTAATCTTGCCTCTCTGGCTTTGTCTCCAAACCTTCCAACCTGGGCTGACCCTCTAATATACTTATTCCTAATCCTGTCCATCCTCGTCACACCCAGTACAAATCTTAACATCTTCAACTCTGCCACATCAAGCTCTGACTCCTGCATTTTTGTCAATACCACTGTCTCCAACCAGTATAACATAGCTGGTCTCACTACCGTCTTGTAGACCTTCCCTTTCACTCTTACTGGTACTCGTCTGTCACAAATCACTCCTGACGCTCTTCTCCCATCTCTAATACCAAAAATTTAAAACTATGCTCCATACCATGTTGCATGACATACTGTGCCTGAGCATTTGTATCTTTGCCATTTCTAATATCTCTATAATGTTTGAGAATTATATCTCTTAGTAACCAATTACTTTTACCTATATAAAAGGCATGCCAAATTTGGCAGTAACTAAAATAAACTATATTACTAGTTTTGCCGTCTGCATAGAAATGAATTCTATCTTGAATTTGGTATAGGGGTGTATGTAATAGGTACCTGTATGAATATATTTACAGGCTGAACAATTCCTACACATAAAGGTACCTATCCTATTAGACTCTGGTCTTTCTCTAGCAGTTAGGGATTTATAACAAAGATGCCTTTTTAGTGATTCGTTATTTTTAAAAGAAAAATGTGGTACTGTATCTATCACATCTTTTAACTCATCTACTGTGTTCAGGATATTCCAGTTATTTTTTATAATATCGCAAAATTTTCTTATATCACTCGAATATGATAGTGGAAACCTAAGAACATCTACAGTTCTATCTATACTATGTTCATCTACTACTACTCTCTGGTATGTATGGTCTACATTTTCCACCTCTTTCTTTCCATGCATCCATAATACAACTCTTTATCTCCCTCTCATGATACCCTCTAACTAAGAAATCTTGTTTAAGAGATGCAGTTGCTACCTCTAACTATCTTTCATCATTCTGCAGTCTCATTACTCTAAAATAATTACCCAAGATTACATTCTGAGACATGCCTAGGGTGCATACTATTTTTATGTAGTAAATTATTCTTACAAATTGGTTTCTTATATATACTAGTCTGTAAATGAGTTAATTCTATCTTTCTAACTAAAACATCCAAAAATTCAATCTCTTCAATAGAATATTTATAAGGAAGTCAGTGGATTCATGTAGATATTTTAGGAATCTTTCTAACATTTCTATTGATCCTTTCCATAACAAAAAAATATCGTCCACAAAGTGTATATATCATGCTATATCCACAAAACTCATTTACTTGCAACAATTTCTTTCTTTCCCATTCTACCAAAACAAGGTTGGCGCCACACCAACCTTCTGCAATAAAAATCTTGCTCATAGACAAAAACACATTGTTTTCCAGAATCAGCTCTAATAAAGTACATATTAAATTAATCTTCTCATTGGTAAAACAATGATTAACATTAAGAAAACTTCTGATGCTCTCAATCCCCAACCATTGGGAATTCCGGTAAAGAAGGACTCTATATCTAATGTTACAAGACAATAATCATTTTTCATACTAGAAGTAACAGCATATAATTTCTGTAGAAAAGACTTAGTGTCTCTGAGGACTGTTTCACATCCTTCTAACAAGGGATGCAAATTCTTTTTGAGAAAAATAGAAAGTGGTTCTGTTACCCAGCCCTTTCCAGATATTATGGGACACATAGGTGGACATTTAATATCCTTGTGTAATTTAGGAAGGCCATATATCACTGCAATAAATGGACGTTTCACATTAAAGTAATTAAATAAATTCACACTAATCATTCCCATCATAAGCATATCAAAAACATAGAAAGACACTTTTTCAATAATTCTATTCACAATAGGTTTAGGTACACATAAGTAAGTATTGCTGTCACTCAATAATTTCTTCTTTTGTGCTATGTATAGTTCTCTGTCTAATACAACTATACTACCACTTTTATCAGCTGGCCTAATTTCAAGAGATTTCATAGCTTTCATTTCTCTCAATGCAATATATTCATCAGAACTCATATTATAATAATTTGGTTTAATATCAGTTTCAAACTCTTTCCTTATTTGCATCTCACAAGTATTTACAAAAGTATCAATCATAGGATGTGGTGGTGGAACATACGTACTTGGTTTTTAAAAATATCAACATTTTAATTATTATTTGGAAACATGGTCTTTAAAGTCAATGTCCTACCAAATAATCTCAAGTCCTTAAGCACATCACTAAGTCGGCTTTCTGTGCCATAATAAAGGGCAAGCCTTTGCTAAGTAGAGACAAATGTGTAGATGTCAATTCTATAGAGGAGATATTTATAAACAAACCTTTCACCGCCATCTCCAAGTCCACACTGGGTTCTGTACTCCTTCCATGCTTAATACACGTTGTATTCTGCCCCCTTCTTCCTTGACTCTGAGATCTTTCCTTGATAGGAAAGGGGTTTGTCAAAGTAAACTGTGTGGCTAGTGTAGTTTTTTGTTCTACATTCAAAGCCACAATGTTGGAAAAAGACACCACTCCTTCAGTACTAACAACTCTCTTTCTATTTGTTTGTGCAGGCAAAGTGGCTTCATTATGTTTATTTTGCTGAGATAAGCATAACTGCCTTCATTCGTTTGAGAGGAGACAGCTTGATTCACTGCTGTAACTCCCTCCACAACCCCTGGCTCAGTTGATTGCATAGAACGTCCTGGCTTACTCATTACACAATTTACTGGCTGCTGAATCTGTTCAATAGCATTAGCAGGGTTCGAATTAGTCCTGCTATCTCTTGGCCAAGCAAAAACCACCGCACTGGTAAAATCACGGATATCTCTCTGCAGTTTTTTTGATTTTTGCCATCTGCAGCCTCTTTTTATATGCCATGACACTATCATGTAATGAATATAGTTTATCGCTTATTATTTCTGCAGAGAAACTTTCATAGATCTCATTCTGCAGTGCATTGATTTTTTTTTTTTTTGCAATTCTCTTTTGCATAAGAAAAAAGTCTACTAATAACTGAAATTATTCTCAGCTAAACTTTAAGTTTATTGACTGCCATTTTAATAGCAGATTTGGAAAGGCATCACTGTAGCTTGGCATATTTAAAATTCTCAGCCCCCTTGGTACTTCTTTATATTTTAGCGATGCTTCGAGATGAAAGCGTTGCCATTGCAACCTTTTAAACTTATACAATTTATTTTCCAGGTCTCTGAACTTACTCAGAAAAAGTAAATATATTTCATCCGCACCTTTATTCTCTATCTCTTGAAGAGCCAATGTCCCACCCAGTAATGGAGTTATTGTCATACTCATAGTCCTATTCAGCACTCGCTCTCATAGACGAAGGAGCATATCAGGGTTATAGGCAAGTTCCACATCATTGCCTTCTGCCATGTTCTTGTCCTGAATTACACAAGTAGAATCGAAATAAATAAAATAAATACTGGGCTAAGATGAATGAATGGTACTAATACAAACTGATATATGACAAAACAAAAAAGTACCAGACCAACACAGCTGGCAACAAGAAAAAAATATATTTTTATTGAAAATAAAGGTAAGCGCTTTTGGAATAGTTCAAATCACTTCGTCAGACTAACTTCAAGTATCAATTTCAAATTGTTTTATCATGGTGTGGATGGGAGGAGAAATGGCGTAGGCATTATTCTGAAGGAACAGTATGCTAAGAGTGTTTTGGAGGTGAAAAGAGTGTCGGACAGAGTGATATTTATGAAGCTGGAAATTGATGGTGTAATGATGAATGTTGTTAATGCATATGCTCCACAAGTTGGGTCTGCGATGGATGAGAAAGAAAAATTTAGGAGTAAGTTGGATGAAGTGGTGATGACTGTACCCAAGGGTGAGAAACTGGTGATTGGAGCAGATTTCAATGGGCATGTTGGTAAAGGGAGCAGAGGGGATGAGGAAGTGATGGGTAGGTATGGTGTTAAGCAAAGGAATGCAGAAGGTCAGATGGTAGTGGATTTTGTGAAAAGGATGGACATGGCTGTGATGAATACATATTTTAACAAGAGGTAGGAGCATAGGGTGACATACAAGAGTGGAGGAAGGTGCAATCAGGTGGATTATATCTTATGTAGAATGGACAGTCTGAAGGAGATTGGAGACTGTAAAGTGGTGGCAGGAGAAAATGTAGTTAGGCAGCATAGGATCGTGGTTTGTAGGATGACATTGATGATCAAGAAGAGGAGGATGGGTGTGAGGGCAGCACCAAGGATCAAATGGTGAAAATTGAAAAAGGGTAATTGTGAGGTGATGTTCAGGGAAGAGTTAAGACAGGCACTGGGTGGCAGTGAAGAGTTACCGAGTAGCTGGGTAACTACAGCAGACCTAGTAAGAGAGATGGCTAGAAAGGTGCATGGTGTGACATCTGGTAAGAGGAAGGATGACAAGGAGACCTGGTGGTGGAATGAAGAAGTACAGGAGAGTATACAGAGAAAGAGGTTGGCGAAGAAGAAGTGGGATTGTCAAAGAGATGAAGAAAGTAGACAAAAGTATAAGGAGATGAGGTTCATGGCAAAGAGAGAGGTGGTGAAGGCTAAGGATATGGTGTATGAAGAGTTGTATAAAAGGTTGGACACTAAGGAGGGAGAAAAGGACCTGTACCAATTGGCTAGACAGAGGGACCGATTTAGTAAAGATGTGCAGCAGGTAAGGGTGATAAAGGATAATGAGGGAAATGTACTCACAAGCAAGGAGAGTGTGTTGAGCAGATGGAAAGAGTACTTTGAGGGGCTGATGAATGAAGAGAATAAGAGGGAGAGAAAGTTGGATGATGTGCAGATAGTGAATCATGAAGTGCAGTGGATTAGCAAGGAGGAAGTAAGAATAGCTATGAAGAGGATGAAGAACGGAAAGGCTGTTGTTCCAGATGACATACCTGTGGAAGCATGAAGGTGTTTAGGTGAAATGGCAGTGGAGTTTTTAGCTAGATTGTTTAATGAAATCTTGGAAAGTGAGACTATGTCTGAGGAATGGAGAAAAAGTGTTTTAGTACTGATTTTTAAGAATAAGGGTGATGTGCAGAGCTGTAGTAACTACAGAGGGATTAAACTGATCAGTCATAGCATGAAGTTATGGGAAAGAGTAGTGGAAGCTAGGTTAAGAAGGGAGGTGATGATTAGTCATCAGCAGTATGGTTTCATGTCAGGTAAGAGCACTACAGATGCAATGTTTTCTCTGAGAGTGTTGTTGGAGAAGTACAGAGAAGGTCAGAAGGAGTTGCATTGTGTCTTTGTGGATTTAGAGAAAGCATATGACAGGGTGCCTAGAGAGGAGTTGTGGCATTGTATGAGGAAGTCGGGAGTGTCAGAGAAGTATGTAAGAGTGGTACAGGATATATACGAGAGTAGTGTGACAGTGGTGAGGTCTGCGGTGGGAGTGATGGATGCGTTTAAGGTGGAGGTGGGATTACGTCAAGGATCAGCTCTGAGCCTTTTCTTATTTGCAGTGGTGATGGACAGGTTGACAGATGAGATCAGACAGGAGTCCCCGTGGACTATGATGTTTGCAGATGACATTGCGATCTGTAGTGAGAGTAGGGATCATGTGGAGGAGACCCTGGAGCAATGGCGGCTGGTGACTTCAAATCAAAGGGGGGCTGCAGGAGATAGCTGGATGGGTGTTGCCAACAAGACGGGGTGTGGCCAACAAGATGGGGTGTGGCCAACAAGACGGGGTGTGGCCAACAAGATGGAGTGTGGCTATGGTGCAATGGGATCAATGCTTGACATACTTATTTACATGAAATAAATGCTCAGTCAGTATGGCGCATGCTGAATAGTCTACACAGCACACATTGTTACATACACACATTGGTTTGAACACTTACCTCTGCGGTATACTGCAAACAGTACTTCTGCGGTATACTGCAAACAGTACTTCATACTCCGTTTCTGCACCTGAGGAGAAGCTGTGGTCTGGAGGCTGTGGTGCACCTGAGAAGCTGTGGTCTGGAACACATCAGGTCATACTGGATTTCTCCCACCCCCTTTTTCATGGAGGCTCAAAAGGGACAGTTAAGTTTCCCAAAGCAAATAATATTCACGTGACCCCCAGCTGGTTCCAAATAAGTGCTTGTAGTCTTTCAGTTGTTCCAGTTAGGGGTTTGCCACATCAGATCTGTTTCCATTGGTTCCTGTCCTCTGCATCTTGCTCTGTCACCACATCACTTCCTCTACCACATCCATAAATCTAACCTTACGAGTCCTTCCTCTTTTCTTCCCTGGCAGCGCCATCCTTAGCATCCTTCTCCCAATATACCCAGCATCCCTCCTCAGCACATATCCAAATCAACACACTCTACCTTTGGGCATGCCTTCCCCCTCTTCTAGAGCCAACAGTAGCCTCCCCCCAATTTCTGCCAGCACCCTTTTGGTTAACAGTAGTACTGGTGGTGGTCATTGTTAACCTGGGCCTCTACCAATCCTGTATCAAAATCTGTATTGTCCCACAAAATTTTGTCAGGAGGTTATATGTGATGCCCTTCCTGACATAACCCTCCCCATTTATCCGGGCTTGGGACCGGCACGAAGAAATGTACTGGCTTGTGCATCCCCAGTGGCTGGGTTACATAAGTGCTTGTAGTACTAGTATAGTACCAGATAAGTGCCTCTTGTGTTCTTCTGTGTATTGTGTTCTGTTACTTATAGATAAAGTCCATTCGTCTCTCTTTATTTTGTGCAAACAAATCAATAACTCTGTGGTTGAAATTAGTTATACTCCGCATTAACTCCTTTCCTATGGAAAGCATAGCCAAAGCATTCAATCTGTCTTGCCCCATTGTAGAACGAAGAAAAGTTTTAATCCTTTTCAGTGTTGAGAAACACCTTTCTGCCTCAGCAGTTGACATTGGTGTGGTGGCTATAATTAACAACACTTTGTAAGTCTGTGAAAACACACTGGTTAAGGAGTTGTCCAACAAGAATTTTAACATCTTGACTGCACTGCCAGCTGCTTTAAAGTCTTCATGTTGATACACCACTCCAAGTTCTGTTCTAAGTTGTCCCCTCATCAGGAATGGATAGCCGTCCATTGTTCCTGTGAACAGATTTTCTGGAAACTCTCTTATGTATGTTGAAAACTTTCCAGACAGAAGTAACTGAGAAGCTTGAAGATGGCCAGTTTGTTGAAATTGTGATGTTGCCTGGAACTTTACGACATCACACACTTCCTTTGCAGCAATTGGCAAGGTCTCATGCAGTGGTCGGGAAGCTGATGGCCCTCGTCTACGTTTTGACCGGATGTTCTCCGTCTGTAGATACTGCTCTGCAATACCATCAATACCCGATCTGACACTGTCAATTGCATCCAAAAATGTATGAACATCCTTTTCAACAGCAGTTGCATCTGTGGTATGACACTGAAGTTGCCTGTACAGAACGTCAACATGGGGCATTATACAATGGAAGACAGTAAGCCAAAATTTAAATTCATCATCTTCAACTGATCGCAGTAGCCCATTTGCTTCCAGTATAGCTGCTGCAGCAGATGTAGGACTCTTGCACAAATAATTAAAGCACTCTGCCAGTGACTCCAAGTTCTCGTACACTGCATTTACAGTACGGATGTTAAAATTCCACCGTGTTCCTGACACTCTTGGCATGCGTCGTGATACTATACTATCCAGAGCAGCTTGTCTTTGAACTGAATGACTGAAAAAGGCTGGAATTCCACCAAGTGTTACAAAAAACGTCCTTGCTTCAGTATTCTGTTGTGTGGCTCTTTGCATTACCAGATTAAGTTGGTGGGCATAGCAGTGTACATAGTAGGCATATTTAAACTCTTGTCTTACGATGGCCTGGACCCCATGCTGAACACCACTCATAACAGATGCACCATCATAACTCTGAGCAATCACTTTTTCATGCTGGTCTCCCACTACTTCCTTCAACGGTTGTTGTATTACAACAGTAATATGTTGTGCTGTCTGTCCAAGTGGTGTAAAGTATCCCCAAAAACGTTCCACCACCTGTCCATTGACAACGTAATGGAACACAATAGCCATTTGCCATATCCCAGCAAAATCAGTGGTTTCATCTGCAATTACTGCTATAAATTTTGCAGTACGAATCTCCTTTTTTATTTCTTCCCTGCATACTGTTAGCATGCAGTCCACGAGTTCATTTTGAATAGTTTTTGATGTTCTTGTTGTAATACCACACGAAAGAAGACTCCGTTGCAATTTTGTAAAAGGTTTAATCCAAAGGTTATAGTTTCATTCAATAGCACGAAAAAACACACTTCTATTCTCTTCTCTAGCGCCTCGGCAAAAAGCCTTTTCAGAGTAGATAATTCCCTGAACCACACAATTAACCATTCTTTTATACACCTACTATCACACACTAATTATATACAATTATTCAATCAACTTATTCATACATTTTCTTAAAAAAACAAAACAAATAAAATTGCAGTGAAATGCTATGTTTCTAACAGACATGCATTACAGCAAACTTTTCCATGAACAATCGCTATTCAAACCATTTGGTTTGAGCGTATTAAATTTTAATATAAAATATAATTCCTTCTTCCTAAGTATTTGTTTTATAGATTTTTCATTCAAATACTTCAAATTCTCAATACTATCTAATACTGACACCTTTAAATTTTCCACCTTTCCCTCATGATACTTCAAAAAATGCCCTGCCAAAGGGCTGGTCTCCTTATTTTTAAAATGTCCCTTACATGTTCCTTTATCCTACATGCCAATGTTCTTTTCGTCTCCCCGACATAAAACTTTTTACAGCCACACTCAATTCCATATATTACTGCCATGGAATTACAATCATAGTTTCCCTTTATTTCAAATGCAGTATTATTAATCTGATGAAATTGTTTTACAATAAACTTACAAATAGTACATTTCCCACATTTCTTTGTTCCATATTCCTTGACCTGTGACAACATTGGCTGATATACCATTCTAAACCTGCTATGTATCAAAAAATCTTGTATATTTCTGCCCCTACGGTATGAAAAAACTATATTTTTGTTTTTTAAACACTCTACTTCCTTTTGCAATAGCTTCCAACTATTTAAAACATAATTTTTAACACTATTAGAAGCTATAGAAAAAGTAGAAACAAAATATACATTCTCCTTATTATCCTGTGTTGTATTCCATGCCCCCCCAGGATAATGCCTTCCACATTTTTTAACTTTATCCAAACTCTGATTTATGTTATATTGATTGTAACCCCTTTGTATAAATTTATTACAAGTTGCCATAAGTTCCTTCTCCTTAACTATAGCATTACTGCACAATCTGTTTACCCTATTTAGTTCTGTGTAGGGAATAGCTTTCATAATATGCAAGGGATGATGGCTGCTACCATGTAATACAGAACCACTTCCCTGAAATTTCCTGTGTATTTGATACTCTATTTTTTTTTCTTCTTTTCCCATAATAGAAATATCTAAATATTGCACTTCTTGGCCCATCTGTAGCCCATCAAATTTAATATTCATTGAATTATTCTGTATTTCAGTTAAAAAATTGCCAACTTCTGATTGTCCCCCTTTACATATAAACACTAAATCATCAATATAACGATAGTACATCTGTACATATTTCTCAAAAAATGCATTAGTATATATGTATTTATCCTCGAAAAATCCCATAAATACATTTGCATAACTAGGGGCAAAGGCTGCCCCCATAGCAGTGCCCTGCTTCTGTTTATACATGGAACCATTGAATTCAAACATATTGTTAGTTAAACAAATGTCAAACAATTCCATTGCATAATTCACCACACTTTCATTACCCAAAAAATACTTAATAGCCATCTTTCCATCTTCATGTCTTATGTTCGTATAAAGACTCACCACATCTATTACCACAAAATACATATCTGCCTTCCAATACACATCTTTTATCTTTGTGATAAGGTCAAATACATCTTTAATATAAGATGGTAATTTACATACAGTGGGCATTAAATACTGATGTAAAACTTTGAAATATTTTCCAAATATCCATTAGTTGCTGACACTATTGGTCGTCCTGGTGGAGGAAAGACTTTTTATGTATTTTGGAATGCAGTAGAAACATGGCATTCTTGGAGTATTAATACTGAATTTTTCTTTCACATCTTTATAAGAAAAATAATGTAATCTATACCCTTTGTCTATAATATATTCATACTTTTTGTGCCTCATTGTACTGTCTCATGTCTATAACTTCATATATGTTCTCATTATTCAAGTGTTCATAACACATTTCTAAATACTGCTTCACATTTAGTGCTACCAATTTCCCTCCTTTATCAGAAGGTTTAAATATTATTTTATCATTTTTGCTTAAATTATTCAAACAGTCCCATTCCATTTTGGTAAGATTATACATACTTGCCCTCTTATTCTTACTTTTGAATACCTCACATTCCATTTCCACATTATGTGTTAATGACTTTTGGAAATATCTAATACATTCATTACTTTGAGGTGGCATATAAGTACTGACTATAGGAACTGAACTCGTGTCCAGTTGTCTATACTCATCTATCTCATTTTCCGAATTACAGGAAAAAAACTCTTCCTCACTATTAGTTAATATAGTTGTATTATCCACTAATATAGTTGTATTATCCATTTGTTGTGTATTTTCTACTGGGAAGTCTTTTTTTGACCAATGAAACATTTCCATTAAATGTAATTTGCGAGTAAAATGAAATATGTCTGCTTTTAACATATGTACCCTCGGGATGACTGTGGGTACGAATTTCAAACCTTTGTTCAAAACATTTACTGCACATTCTGATAAATAACAACCAGATAAATTTACTACATATTCATTTTTATCATACTCACAACCATTTTTAGTCCCATTGTCCTTCCCATCTCCTTCTTTTACTGTTGTTGTTACTGCTGTAACTCGCTCGCTGTTTTCCCTTCCCTCCCCCATTGTACCCCTGTCCATTCCAGCTGCGTTTCCGATTGTCACGGTTCTCAGGAAACGTATTCATTCCCTTCTGGTTTCCTGGTGGAGGGAGTGCTGGATAATCTTCATTATCCGTTTCTGCTTCCGTTTGCGACAGTCCGCTCTCCACAGAAGCATATCCTTCTCCTTCCCTTTGCATCTCCTTCTGCTCAAAATGTACGCGCTGCCGACGGATCTTCTGATTGGTTGAAAACAAAAACGCCCTCTTGTTCTCATAATCACGTAGATCTCTGTGAGTTTTTGATGTTCCTTTGAAAACAGTTGAAGTTGTCCCATGGTCAATCAACTTCTTATCAAACTGGCAGACTAATTCTACCAGTGCCCGGAACATTCCTGGATTCCATGACTCTTCAGACTCATCATGGCCTCTTAAAGCTACTTCTTGTGCACCACACACCTTGATGCATTCTATTAAAATAGACAGAACATAACGGTTGTCATCCACTTTCTTGTTGTGTCTTTCTACTGATAACTGGTATCCACTACTTAACTGACACCTGATATCCACAGTTCCCAACACTGCTAGACTCATTTGGTTGTCAAAATGTTTAGCAGACTGTTCATGCCTTCTGGACTTTTCTTCCAGTCTCTTCAGGTCATCCATACCCTTTGATGTTCAGGCTTCCTCTCCACCAAACAACAAACATGGGAAGCAGTACAAGCTGTTTGTTTCCTCACAACCACAGATCCAGGTGTGTTTGTCATACACTGACCTGTTGAAGCTGCGTGTGTATGTTCTTGACCTACTTGTACCTGCAGACTCTATCTTCAGATCAGGTGTGGGTCTTCCAGTCCTCTTGATTCTTAACTTATCATCAAGAGTCAACTCTTTAAAATTAATAGATTTCAGATAGGCCACTGTAACACTCTGCTCACTCTGTTCACTCATTCTGGTTATTGTAGTTGTTGCAACTCTGAAATGAAGATATTGCAGAAATGATTTAAGTGCCACTGTTGTATACATGTAATGATTTACAGCTTCAGAAACAGCACTCATTTCATTGACAGTCTGCCACAGCCATGACCTACCAACTATCTGGCTTGGCCTTGCCAGGATTAAAGACTATTAATGCATTTGTGATGCACACACTGCTTACATTGTCTTTGCAGGACTAACAGGGGCAGTCATTCTATTGCCCCCAGTATACTTTCTGCTTTGATCCTTCCAGCATTAAAATAGATCTGCTGCACAGAGACCGTAGTCACAGCCTGTATGCATATTGCTTACTCCCTCAGACATAGAGTTTTGCAAAGCCAGAATTACAACACTAAATGGTTATTTCATTCTAACACTGGCGACATGAAAGTCCCCCCCATCCCAACAGCCTACCAAAAGTACCTGGCTCAAAAACCTCTGAAATCAGAAAGCAAAACAGTAATGAACTGCAAATGGCTGCATTAATTTAGTCCATTGCACAGAAATTGTAGTTACAGGCATGCCCAACAGCAGACTTTACCCAAACAGTCATCTTGCAAAGCCATTACTGACAGTAAACAAGGGCAGTCACCTCAATGAATTCACAAACACCCCCCCCCCCATTACCTAATGAAGTAGCTGCTTTTTACTGGTCAGGATTAAAGTACAAATACTAACAGCTGCATTGCATATTTTCATTTTGCCGACAGACTCACTATCACAGCTTGTGTGCATCAGCCAAGTACACATTTAATTTTAAAATTAATTTTACTTACCAGACTTTCTACAATAAAACATGGTTTAACAAAAATTCCTTGACCCCCCCCCCCACCACACACATACAAACCACACTCAGATTTCATAGCTTCAGCTTCTGGTTGATCTTACTTCGGTGAAATGTACATTACTGTTGCAAATGTAGACAGAACTGCAGCTATTCACACAAGCATTGCCCCCAGCCCAACTCCCTACCCAGAGAAACTGCTTTCAGCCTACAATGTTTAAGTGAAATAAATCTCCATGGTTGTATTTCTTTCACATCACAATAGCCAAGAACGTGCACATAATCTTACTTTATTTGGTGGTGTGTCTGTAAACTACAGGCTATTTCATTTCAGAGAACCCTAGGCTATTTCTGACAAAATGATCTAAAATGCCCCAACAGATGTCCTAACCTCCAGAAAGAAAGACTCCTAAAAATGGCCAAAAATATCATACTGTATTTAACCACCATAGTCATGTACAAGCATTTTCACATGCAGTAATTTCCTTATTTGTATGCACAATATCTTTTAATTTTATTTTCCAGAAAAGGAGGATGAATATAGACTACAGAGTACCAGTCCCAGACCAATACACATATAACAGAAATGATATTCCAGGCATTCCATTTCACATGTACTGATTCTGAAGTATTCAAGTACCACATATACTGATTTAAAACACAATGTATTGTGTAGTACACTGCCTGCTTATTTTTAGATTCTAATGCAAGCATTCTACCCTAATTGAAAATGTTAATGTTATGTTTTTCATTTTCTTATAATTATAGCTACTCTTAGACAATATACTGGCAAAAAAAATATATATATATATATAAATAAATAAAATATATAGAAGTGCAGTAGTAGTGCTAATGACCCACCCCCTAACAAAATAGTTAATTATTACACTCAGACGTCTTGTTCTGGGAAAATGTTAAGAGTACAACAAAGTAAAATATAATACTGCAAGTTTGTTAAGAGGGAAGCACATCAGCTAACTTAGATAAATGTGTCACTGGACTGCTTGCTGTTGCCAGGTTAACCACTGAATATGATCACAAGTACACTAAAACAAACCCATGAAACATTAATTGTCAGGGCAGGGTACACACCTGGACTGCCATAAACCCATAAAAGTCAGCATTTTCTGCATGCTGTAACTACCAAGCTATTTAGCTTGTAGACACACAGCCTCCAACTTCATTTAAGAGTGTGAAATAATTTTATAACTTAAAGCCATTTACTTTGTGCTGCTATTTTTGGGGAGGGAATAGAATCCACAGCCTTCTGATCTTCCAGAATCTAATAAGTGTTATTCTTAACACTGTATAATTTCTTATCTCTTGTGTATAATTAATCTGCACCCTTTCTGTAAAGTTGGTGCAATCTGAAGTGGGTCTTGTCTGAAAGAGGGGGAGGGCCAAATGAATGTTTAACTACCTCAGACAGTATTGTTTTGCCAGGTGCAGCCTGAAGCCAGCATGATTCACTGGAGTGTATTAATCTATTGCATTAGTCAATCATTAAATTTGTTCATCTCTAAGACATTAGCTTAAAATACTTTAAAGCATATATTACATACACACACACACACACACACACATATATATATATATATATATATATATATATATATATATATATATATATATATATATATATATTTATATACATACACACTGCACATACATACAAGCAACACATACACACCCCTCAAGTTACCTTGCATTTTGCTACTTTAAGTGCAGAAATCAAGACTGCGAAGTGTGTAAACATTTATTCTTGCAGGAAAAAGTACATTTGCTAGCATTCTTTCACTATGCTCAAAACCACAAAAACTGGTACTTTAATGCAACATAACTATCATTCCCTCTCCATTTTGTTCACACATCAGCTTGTTAAAATTAACTTGTGGCATGCTGAACATCAAACTGCCTGTTTTGATAGGTCCTTTATTTCCACCATATATATACTCCAGCTGGTCCAGAAAAAAAATAATTTCTTTTATACACAGCAGAGTTGAAATGAACAGTATGGGTGTAAAACTGCTATAGGAATTCTAGCACAAGGGCTTTCTCAGCTGCTCATTTATAAGCAGTCATAGTATACATTTGTTGTTTTAAAAGAAGACTTCCAATCCCAGCACCTCCTGTGAATGTATACATGAAGCCTTGTCTCACATAATTGTCTGCATGCAGTTTATCAGTTTTTACTTTAAATCTCTACAGATGTGTGTATCATTCCATACATACAAATTCTCACCCTCTTTTCGAAAACACTGCAACGCCTTCTGTAAATCCTACTCCCACACCAGTCTAAAATGATGGTGCTCCACTGTTCAACTCAAAAGACACACACAATGCTGAGGAGGTTGTCAAGTAACACATATGAATCAAGATGCATTAACACCGTCAGAAAATGTACGTCTTTAAACAGTTATTCACCAGCATCTATTCTGATCCTTTCGAACCTTTGGCCTAGACAGTAAAATAAACAACAGCAATCAAAACATTTGGTTTGAACCCAAAGACATTTTTTTCTAATTCCATCAGCTGATGCCCTCCAGACAGTTTGCCCACAACTGGCAAAAGCCACTGTTTAGCATTCATTGCCTGCATATACTAATAATAATGGGAGATGAGATGGTCTTACACCAAAACAATATACAATGGCCTTGTATAGGCTGGAGGGAGGGGTTCAGTATTGAGAAACAAATGCAATTACTTACTCCATATTTGTAAACTGGCTCTAAGAGCTTTGTACTTGGACTCATTTCAGCCACATGCCCACATCCACAGCCATAGGCAATTATAGAAGTTAAGACAAATATGGTAATTTACCTGTGTTAATATATACTACATTACTAGCAAAGTTTTACAACATAGTGGTGTTTTACATTAACAGGCAAGGGAGCATTACATGGTAGAAAATGGCCTTTCTGATGAGCTATTTATTTATTCATTCATTTCCAGTTTGATGACCGGGGATGTCCACTGGGCTCAGGGAGGCCCGGGGAGAAAAGCTCCATGTTACAAAGTTTAGATACAGATACAATATAGAAAAGAAGAACAATTTACAATTATGTTTCATGCTAGAAAGCAGATGTAATTTCTTAGGTACATGTTACCTTTAGATACAGACACAATACTATAATGAACAATTTACAGTTAAATTTCATGTTAGAGAGCAGGTACAGATTCTTAGGTACATGGTACAAATGTCATATTTACAATATGTACATGTGTGGTAGCCTACAGATCATAGCTAGAGAGGCTAGTAATCATAGCTGGAGAGGGGTTTAGAGGTGGAGAGAAACTTATAGGACTAGGTGGGGAGAATGCAGTTGCATTTCCTGTTACAGTAAATGTAGGAATGTAACAGAGATTTAAAGTTTTCGAAGTTTGCACAGGTCCTTAGAGAGGAAGGAAGAAAATTATTTTTTTTTGCTAAGAAAAAGGCTAGCAGGAGCTGACCAGCAGGGTGAATGGGTTTTCGGACACAGATTAGGTTTTGGTGAGTAGATCTGAGAGTTCTCTGAGGGGTGCAGGGGAGAAGGATGTTGCATAGAGCAGGGCACTTAGAGGGCTGAAAGATTAGTTTGTGGGTTGTGGTAATCTGAAGATAGTCTAGATGGTTGGAGAGTTCAAGCCTGTTTAACAAATTAAGGGCAATACAGTGATGGGAGGAGTATTTGGCTTTGGTGACAAATTTAGAAATCTTATTATAACAGACTTCCAATTTTGAAGTGAGTGACAAGTTAGCTAATAGAGGAGCGCCACACATTAGTGAGGGGAGTAGATAGGTATAGGTAGACAGACATTTCTAGAAAAGGCTGCTGTTTCATAAATAATTTTAGAAGTGACTGTATCAATGCCTATCCTAGGTGAATAAGATGCACATTTGCATTTCTATTTTAGGTGGACATTCGTTTTATGCAGATCATGCTTTGAAATTTCAAATTTCAAGAGTTAAAGATCTTTGTGTAAGTGATTGTCAGTAGTGTTGTGCAATGGGTATATAAGGTGGAAATTTGCAACAACTTTGTTTTCTGGGGGAACAGTCACTGCAAAGTAGTCTGTATGTGAGGGAGTTTAAAAGTACAAGGAATCAAGCAGAGACACAGAAAAGTATTTTACTTTTCTGACCCTTTTGGTCAGTTGTTTTTTTCGATATTAGTTACAATGTTAATATGCAAACTATAGCTTGTGCATCATGCCATGCTCCCTGTCAGTCAGCAACCGACCCTTTAAAATAAATAGCAATGAGACAAAGGTTGTTTTCATAAGATCTGCTTCATGTGAGTTAAGGTGCATTGGTGCACTAGGCTTGGGACAGCCAAATGTAAGGCAGGAGGTACCCAGCAATTAAAGAAACCTAATCAGTGGCCAATTTCTCACATCTATAATCCATCAGAACATACTGCACAAGATCTTTAGATCATACAATGCAGACTGCATCTTTCTAGGAGTGGTGAAAAAGCTAGGAAACAAAATGCAGCTTACATAACACTGCTATACAATTTCTATCGGTTCCCAACCCCAAGACTTTTTCTTCTAAATGACAGGTTGTGTCGACTTAATGTACAGAAATGCACCCATGCACTGGTCTAAGACCTACCATTCTTCACCACTGTAATATCAGATCTCGCCCATTTTCCAGACCTGCATCTTGCACACATTGCTTTTTGCAGGTGTAATTTAAACAACATTTCAAAATGTACTCAACCTTCTGATACAAGAAATTTCTATTCCTACAGGAATAAATGATTGGAAAATATCAAAGACTGCTGTGTCAACAGCACAAAACTAGTAAAACAGCAGGCAATATGGCACAGCACAACACAAAAGTAGTCCCGAGAATATGTATGTGTGTGTGTGTGTGTGTGTGTGTGTGTGTGTGTGTGTGTGTGTGTGTGTGTGTGTGTGTGTGTGTGTGTGTGTAGGAAATTCCAAAGAACAAACCCACAACCCCCCCCCCCCATCAGCAGGTAATTAATCATGAAGAATCTGTCCACCAAATAAATGTTTAACCTTCATGCCTAAACAAAGTGTTCATAAAGTCAGCAGGGTGCTATCAGTTCATTATTCAAGAACCCCCCCCCCACTTCAACAAAGTGTCTCCCCCCAAAGGAATACATTCATTTGTAACAGGACTTTCAAGACTGCAAACTCACAAGGAGTGAAGTTGGAGAAAAATTGTAAGAAAACTTCCAATGCACATCACAGAATGACTTTAAAAAAATCATTTATACAAAATCCTTTGTAATATTTCGGCTTTTGTTGCTTGAACATAAACATATGAAGTAAAAATCCCAGTCTCAAACACACCGTACGTTCTTGTAATTTAAATCTGCCAAAAATGATGACAGCAAAGTCACAGAATCAAATAAAAAAGGTTGCCAAAGTAGCACATATAATTCTATTACAAATGTATAAGTTAGTATGCCTTCACAAAACTCTGTAGAAAGTTACATCCTACCTACTACATGACTTTATGCAGGGCTGCCAGGCTTAATTAACTCACCATATATATTATATACTGATATGAAAAGCACCTAGAAAGAGCAGCAGAGAATTCATTAAAATGAATCCAACTCTCCTGCATTTTCTACAAATGATACTTTCATTTCTGAGCATAGAATGCATGTTCTCACTCAGACAGTCACATAGTTATACTTCATACTATGACTTTTCCTTAAGTTACAACTCTTTAACCTCATTCTGTTACCTAAATGAAAGAAATTCTGAAGGCAATTTTGCTGTAATGATTATGTACAGTACTCATTAGTGTAGAAAGAAGAAACAATATAAAAGTATAACTATGTAAAACTAATAATAAGTATTAACTTTAGAGATTGCTTTTGCAGGTCCAGTATTAATGTACACATATAATTGAAGGAAAAACAAATAAATAAACTTGTAAAAATATGTATATATACAGGTTGCATATTCTTAATAGTTAAACCTGTTAACATGGAAGTATTTGATTATTAAAAAGTAACAGGTTAATAGAAACTTAGGTGTTAATCCCTCATCTGTCATAGCACCTTCTTCTCCATCAACTAGTAATATGAGAATGAATAAAAAACTAACAGTATATATTTTCAAGAGCGTATTAAATGAATACCAATAAACTGGGACATTAACATAAGTTGAGACCATGAAAAATCCCAAGAAAACCTGAACTTACAGAAAAGAAAACTAGTTGCAGGTTAGAATAAAATGTGAACAAGGTAAAATTTTGAAATGTGTAAATCAGGAATCAGTGATATTAAATAATTATTAATTTCGTAATTAAAACCATAAATATCTTAACATTACTATAATTAAATAAAATATTATATTTTAAAGTGATATCACTTTAAATATATGCTTCAGGAACACTTTCCGGTAGTACTACATGAAAACATCATGGTATTCTTCTAATACTAATAATTAATACATTAACAAGGAAGTACATTAATAGATAGATTTAAAATTTATAATATGAAATTTGTATAAGTTATAAATCATAGCTCATTTATTTTTTCAAATAAAATTGCTCCTTTCCTTTTCCCATTTCATCTCTTTTCTTATTTATTATGACAAAATATATTAATTGTTTAAGACTATATAACTAGATGATGAAAGAATTAAATTATAATGTGTATATATTATCACATATATAAAATAATAGTATGAATTGGAAAGTTAAATATCAAATAATAAATTAAAATATAATCATTAATAAAACTATTCGATAAACAACCTTTATATATCTAGACCTTGACAGTATCTCTGACTTCACTCACTATTCTAAGATATAAGAAGTTTATAATTCCCATCTTTTCTAACACTTCAGCAATGAATTGATAATTAGGTCACTCTCATATAACCACTGTTAGCAAAAGGACTGGAACTGCATGAAGAACCTGACTTAGCAGCTTTCCTATGAAACATCAGGCCAGCTGCTCTGACTGGAACAAGGGCTCTAGACAATCATTTATATTTATGAATGGAATAGCTTGTACATTTATCCATCTGACATCAACATGTATAAAAAATTCAGAGGCTCATAAGGTATACCAATTAACCCACTTACGGAAGTAAGTTATCACAGTACACATAGTAGGTGCAGATGATGAGGCACAGTCCCAACTGCATTACATATTTTATAACAATAATATCATATCAGAAATATATCTAAATGCATTGCATAGCATTAGTTAAGTAGCTGAAGAAAGGATTAAAGAAACTAATTTCTCGTCTTCTTTAGCATCTCACTAACTAGATAATTTAATAACCCTTAAACATTATTTGTTAACATCAGACCATTTTCCAAATAAATAATGAGGTAATGGGGTATATTTATGTGACTTCCAAATTATGTGTTGTAAATAAGATTCACGAAATTGAGGGATGAAATAGAAGCAATTGAGTATGACCTCCAATTAATATCAACCCTTCATTTCTCGTCTATTTATGAAGTGACCTTATATTCAAATAAAAAGAGATGTGTGTGTATATATATATATATATATATATATATATATATATATATATATATATATATATATATATATATATATATATGTATATATATATATATATATATATATATATATATATAGATGTATGAAGATTTGATGAACTTAGCCTCATGCATCAATAAAAAAGCTTGTGTCCATACATGTTTCCATTAAAATATGACTTGTTAATAGAATGTATAGAAACCAACCTGTGCATATACTAACAGACACTAAAACAGTAGCTATAATCCCCCTTCTAATTTGGTTACAATAAAACAGCCTGCAAATTCTCTATCTGCACTACTTACTGACTACATCAACATTATGCTTATGCAATACCTCCTGTAAAGCTAAGCGAGCATTGACCATTAATGAGGAGACTAAAAAAAATGAGGAAATTTGTAATACCTATTGCCAGCGTTTACATCAAGTATGGACAACAACTATCCCAACACAGTGTCTCAGTTAGGAACCACATTACTCAGTGACCATTTAAATCCATCACCCCAGTTGCCCACTATAAAATAAGTATGTGTATTCAGCAGGAGAATAGAATCCATTCTTCCCTATCAGGTTGTACAAAAAGACCACATCTGAATTACTGCTTACAGTTCTGAGAATAGTACATGTGTAAAATATAAAAATAAACATTGAAAGCCAACAAGAACTCTAATTTTATGTGTTCCATTATAATGAAGGAAGAACAAAAGGAAACATAGCCACAAACACTTTTATTAATGGAAACTATCAGCATCAGCATCCCAAACTCAAATTACTAACCCTTATCAGACCATTACCTGAAAACGGAGTGCCACCAGTGTAAGACATCAAAATCATACAGGAAATCTTTCTAGATTTTCCTAACAAAAACAGCTTTTGTCTCCATGCTGTGAAACAGTAGTGCTCATTTCTGGCAGGAAAGCTGGAAAACCTGCAATGGTTACAGTATAGGTTTTTCATCTTTCTTTGATGTTCCTGTGAATAAGACCCACTCCCCTCTTCCACACATTTATTTTTAAGATTTCTATCAGTAGGTCTTGGCACACCTCTCAACCTCTTGGAGCAAGAAATATGTACAATGCCATACATAAAAGTGGTACAAAGGCCCAAAAATAGGTACAATTTTTAAGTTTGGCATTAGCATGAATTTTCTGAAGAGTATGAAGTCTGAAACTCAAATGTCTGTCATTATTTTCCAACTTTAATCATTAATGATTAGCATAGCTATTAATATGAGAGAAAGTCACAATTTTATGAAAAATAGACCAAAAATATGAGGCACAAAATCTGGACATTCTGAGAAAATCCGTACAGTTGAGAGTTTGGGCCCGACTAGGCTGTTAATTGCCAGTCTTGCCTTTCACTCAAACTTTCAAAGTAACATTAAAAACTCGATTCACTGGCTGCTCTACGTAATCGGATACATTTATTTCCAGTTTTTCTTTACTTACAAAAAGGTGTCCAAAAGATGCAAGGTCCAAAAAAACTGTAACGTATTTTATTCAGGCAGAAATAAAACAGCGTTTTCGCTTCTATAACTACAGAAGCTTCTTCAGCATATCACCAGTTACAGGCGCACAAAATTTAAAACCCACAAGAAGCATGTGACTAGTTCAACTAGTTACAGGTTTAAAGGGAAACAACACTTTTGACTACATCATTTCCTTTTGAAAATGATGGTGAGTCCCAAAAAACCGAGTGTAAGCTGTTAGTTACACTTGAAAAATACATCAACAAATAACAATAGAAAGTAATATTGTGTTAAAAACATTAAAAATATTAAATTTAAAAATTGTAATTGATATATAATATAATACTTCAAACCATATTCAAGCACCTAGAGAACCTTAAAAAAAAAATATATATATATATATATATATATATATATATATAAGTCAACAAAAATGCCTTTTATACCAGGTGGTAAACCAAATCTTAGCACCAAGTAAGGAGATGTGGGTATAAAAGGTGTAAAGGGTAGGCATTAATAAACAAGCCTTATCAACACATGATGGTTGAAAAAACCATTGTAAATGAATCCAAAAAAAGGAGAACCATAACTGCTAACCTAATATAATAGTATACAAAAAGGGAACAAGTTGTTTTATACAAAATTGTTTTATACAGAATAATTTTATATTTTATATCAATTAGCAGGGGAAGTTGAAAAATCCCATCATCTTAAATAGCTCTTATACTTTAGAATAGAGGCTATATTACAATTGTCATTTAGGCCCGGGAAGGAGAAGGCATCCAACTGAAGTTGCCACTCTAATTCCCGGGTCTCAAGTAGCAGTGACTGTGGGCTACCTCTTTTGTCACAGAGGACTTGGTCAATGCCCATGAATTTGAAGCTATGACCACTGTTGTTCAGTATATGTTTAGAAAGGGCATTGTCGCACTTCTGGTTCCTAATAGCGTATAAATGTTGGTAGATACGGTCCTTAAAGCGACGGTCCGTCTTACCAACATAAAACGCGTTGCAGCATTCACAAACAGCAACATATACAATGGATTTAGTGTTGCAGTTGATCCTATGGTTAATGGGAAACTTCCTTTTACCCAATGTAAAGGAGTTACCAACCCGTAGGTGTATGCACCATTTGCAACACCCACAGGTGGCAGTACCCCTATACTTAACCATGAGATCTACAAAACTGTTTCTCTGCAACAATTCCTTAAGGTTAGAGCCCTTCTTGAAAATGAACAATGGGGTATTACCAAGCTTTTCGTGTAACCCGGTATTAATAATAAAATGCCAGTTCTTGCGAATAATTGAGCAAATTAACCCAGAGTCCAAGCTAAATGGGGAAACAAAGGCTGTACAAAAATTAAGTTTATTACAAAGCTCCCCAACCTCCAAGTTGTCATCAAGGATCATGGGTAAATTCACTGAAACCTGTGAAAGGTTATCACTCAGACCTTCTTGTTCCCTACATGACAGCAGTGGGAGATAAACACCATCCCTCCGTTTAGATGAAACTTCGCCAGTCAAGTCAAGAATAAGCTCCTCAGGGTACCCCCGCGTCATGAACATGCCCGCAAGCAACGAGCATTCTTGTTCAAAAGCATCAAGGGTCGTACACATGCGGGCAGCCCTTACTAATTGCCCTTTAACAATAGATCGTTTCTGCCTCCAAGGGTGGCAACTAGTGAAATGTAAGAAGGTATTACAATAAGTTGCCTTCCTATGGGTGGATGAACAAAATCTATTGTTGTTGTTGTCCTTGTGTAGGTGGACGTCGAGGTAATCAATGTAACTAGTTGAGAATTGGTGAGTAAATTTCAAGAAATCTGATGTGGAGTTCATGTGTGTTAAAAGGTTGGTAGCATCTGTCTCATTACCCTGAAATAACACAAACACATCATCAAGAAACCGGGTGTAAAATCTAGATCTCTGAACAAAGGGAGAGTGATTAAACAAATAGTGTTTTTCCCAATAAGAGATGAACAGATTGGCAACGCTGCTACCGCATGGGGAACCCATCGCTATGCCTTTCTTTTGCAAGTAGTATTGTCCGTCAAACAGAAAAAAATTGGAAGACAAGACAATGTCTAACAATACTGTAACCAGGTAGATATCATTGTCACTAGCTCCACAGTCCCTCATCATTAGTTCAATCCATTCGACAGCGACATCGTGTGGAATTGATGTGTACAAGTCAACCACATCGATTGTTAAAAATTTTCAAAAGGAAATTATGTAGTCAAAAGTGTTGTTTCCCTTTAAACCTGTAACTAGTTGAACTAGTCACATGCTTCTTGTGGGTTTTAAATTTTGTGCGCCTGTAACTGGTGATATGCTGAAGAAGCTTCTGTAGTTATAGAAGCGAAAACGCTGTTTTATTTCTGCCTGAATAAAATACGTTACAGTTTTTTTGGACCTTGCATCTTTTGGACACCTTTTTGTTTATTCTTGTTTGGCGTCTTCTTCAAGTGTTTAGTATGGCTACAGGTGTCCTTTCGAGTCCAGGGTCTCCGAACATATTTGGCACTGATAGTGCAAACAACCCCTCTGAAGCTGTCAACATTTCAGCGCTACTTTTAGCGCTTTCTCAACGGTTGGACATCATCAACTCCCGTCTTGATAATATAGAGAAGTCGAACGGGAGCCAGAGGAGCATTAACGGAGTTAATCCTACTGCAACCAACCGCTCTTCACCGAATAATAGCACCTTCGAGTTTCCGCCTGGGCAAGCAATCCGTTCGATGCCTTTAAGTGTGGGCTGTCTTCCTGAGACGGGAGCCGTTGTACACAATGAACAAAGTAACAACCAACTGGGTACCATCGCAGTTAACGGTGAGAGTAGCCTTAACAACAGGGCTACTAGTGCTATTTTATCTTCACGTATACCTACTGGTGTTTCTACCGATATACAAGGAGGAAATGGGGAAACTGATGCGCTTATTGGGATGCCTATATTAGCCGACTGGGCGAAAAACTCCGTAGCTCTTGAATTTGGCAACTCTACGGGAATGGGCTTACCGGCGACGGCCTCCTTGGACCAAGGTAATAGCACTGATAACATTACTAAGAACTTAAAAGCTCTTGACAACATGATGGTTAAAATAAAAAAACTGCAACTGGAAGTGTTGTATTTCCAGCAATGTATTAAGGAAGGGGTGATACCCAAGGGATTGCGTAGTACTTTTACCCCTACAGGGTTATTCACTGATATTACTTTCATTTCGGAATTGGAGGCTTTATTTAATAAACAAGGTTCTGAATTGCTAGAACTGATGATTAAGAACTATAATAAACATATCGCTGTTCTATTGGTTGAAGCTTCAAAACTTGACAGTATTGTCAAAGCTGATATAAACTTTCAGAGATACAAGTATGATTACCAACGTTCATTTACTAGCATTGATTCTATGCTGGTTAAATTAAAAGCTAATAAAATAAAGAAACTTGAGCGAGACAGACAGGCATATAACAACAAAACTGCTTTTCCTAACTTGAACAAAAAACTGACCAGACTAGACATTCATGATGAACTTGAACCTACTGTTTTCACTAACCTCAATGGGGATGAAGAGGCACACACTTCTAACCAGCTTGCCTCTGAAAATGATCAGGGGGCCTTCTCGGGGGCGAAAGGCCCACGAAGAAGCAATAGGATTAAATCCTTCAACAACAAAAACAGCCACCAAAAGCCTTTTTTAGGGAAAGGCAATCGCCCCCAGAGGAACAAGAACAGGAATTAAATCCATCTGCATCTGAGATTGATACTATATTACCGTCTGGGACAACTTCAGATGGGGGTTGCCCGACAGTCCTTTCAAATAAAAAAGGTGACTTTCTTATTTACAACTTCTCAGACGTTATCATTGATGAAGAGCTTATTGAACTGTTGGCTTATGGCCTGAACTTTGTGCCTGACTACCATTTCAGACTGGCCAAGACACTTATTGACTTAAAGTTATTTGTGCGCAAACTAAATCTGAATATGTTCTTTAACAATGAATTGTCTGTTACTACGCCTGTTTTGAAGCTGTCTAGCACCTTCAACCCCCCTTTACATCCTGGCCTTTTCACTTTTGAAAAAGCTTGCGAATTGGACTTCAGGCAAATTCATGCCTCAGGGAAAGTAGACAGACCTTGTAGAAATATCTCCCTAGACCAAATGTCAGCATTGAACAAGATTTGTAATTCAGCTGTAAGGGTTATTAAACCAGACAAGGGTGGAGGCTTGGTCGTGTTTGACCTTGTTGAATACACTAGGCGTATGTTGTTAGTACTTGACACATCCGCATATGACACTTCTTCTTTAAATGAAATGAATGGCTGTTACAATAGGATCAAAGGGTATTTCAGGGATCTCTACCTGGAGGGTAGAACTACCATAGATATGTACAATTTTATTGACATCTCATACCCGAGAGTACCGGTAATGTTTGGGATCCCGAAAATGCATAAAAGCCTCACTGATCCCCCAATGCGAGCCCTAGTGGATGGGAGAAACTCCATCACCCACCCTTGTGCCCGTCTCGTAGACAACATTGTCAGTAAATATCTAAAGAACATCCCTCAGATTTGTAAGGATTCCTGGTCCTTCCTTAAGTCAATCAATGACATCACTTTCGACAGCAGTTATAATTTTTTAACAATCGATGTGGTTGACTTGTACACATCAATTCCACACGATGTCGCTGTCGAATGGATTGAACTAATGATGAGGGACTGTGGAGCTAGTGACAATGACATCTACCTGGTTACAGTATTGTTAGACATTGTCTTGTCTTCCAATTTTTTTCTGTTTGACGGACAATACTACTTGCAAAAGAAAGGCATAGTGATGTGTTCCCCATGCGGTAGCAGCGTTGCCAATCTGTTCGTCTCTTATTGGGAGAAACACTATTTGTTTAATCACTCTCCCTTTGTTCAGAGATCTAGATTTTACACCCGGTTTCTTGATGATGTGTTTGTGTTATTTCAGGGTAATGAGACAGATGCTACCAACCTTTTAACACACATGAACTCCACATCAGATTTCTTGAAATTTACTCACCAATTCTCAACTAGTTACATTGATTACCTCGATGTCCACCTACACAAGGACAACAACAACAATAGATTTTGTTCATCCACCCATAGGAAGGCAACTTATTGTAATACCTTCTTACATTTCACTAGTTGCCACCCTTGGAGGCAGAAACGATCTATTGTTAAAGGGCAATTAGTAAGGGCTGCCCGCATGTGTACGACCCTTGATGCTTTTGAACAAGAATGCTCGTTGCTTGCGGGCATGTTCATGACGCGGGGGTACCCTGAGGAGCTTATTCTTGACTTGACTGGCGAAGTTTCATCTAAACGGAGGGATGGTGTTTATCTCCCACTGCTGTCATGTAGGGAACAAGAAGGTCTGAGCGATAACCTTTCACAGGTTTCAGTGAATTTACCCATGATCCTTGATGACAACTTGGAGGTTGGGGAGCTTTGTAATAAACTTAATTTTTGTACAGCCTTTGTTTCCCCATTTAGCTTGGACTCTGGGTTAATTTGCTCAATTATTCGCAAGAACTGGCATTTTATTATTAATACCGGGTTACACGAAAAGCTTGGTAATACCCCATTGTTCATTTTCAAGAAGGGCTCTAACCTTAAGGAATTGTTGCAGAGAAACAGTTCTGTAGATCTCATGGTTAAGTATAGGGGTACTACCACCTGTGGGTGTTGCAAATGGTGCATACACCTACGGGTTGGTAGCTCCTTTACATTGGGTAAAAGGAAGTTTCCCATTAACCATAGGATCAACTGCAACACTAAATCCATTGTGTATGTTGCTTTTTGTGAATGCTGCAACGCGTTTTATGTTGGTAAGACGGACCGTCGCTTTAAGGACCGTATCTACCAACATTTATACGCTATTAGGAACCAGAAGTGCGACAATGCCCTTTCTAAACATATATTGAACAACAGTGGTCATAACTTCAAATTTATGGGCATTGACCAAGTCCTCTGTGACAAAAGAGGTGGCCCACAGTCACTGCTACTTGAGACCCGGGAATTAGAGTGGCAACTTCAGTTGGATGCCTTCTCCTTCCCGGGCCTAAATGACAATTGTAATATAGCCTCTATTCTAAAGTATAAGAGCTATTTAAGATGATGGGATTTTTCAACTTCCCCTGCTAATTGATATAAAATATAAAATTATTCTGTATAAAACAATTTTGTATAAAACAATTTGTTCCCTCTTTGTATACTATTATACAAGGTTAGCAGCTATGGTTCTCCTTTTATTGGATTCATTTACAATGGTTTTTTCAACCATCATGTGTTGATAAGGCTTGTTTATTAATGCCTACCCTTTATACCTTTTATACCCATATCTCCTTATTTGGTGCTAGGATTTGGTTTACCACCTGGTATAAAAGGCATTTTTGTTGACTTATATATATATATATATATTTTTTTAAGGTTCTCTAGGTGCTTGAATATGGTTTGAAGTATTATATTATATATATCAATTACCATTTTTAAATTTAATATTTTTAATGTTTTTAACACAATATCACTTTTTATTGTTATTTGTTGATGTATTTTTCAAGTGTAACTAATAGCTTACACTCGGTTTTTTGGGACTCACCAACATTTTCAAAAGGAAATTATGTAGTTAAAAGTGTTGTTTCCCTTTAAACCTGTAACTAGTTGAACTAGTCACATGCTTCTTGTGGGTTTTAAATTTTGTGCGCCTGTAACTGGTGATATGCTGAAGAAGCTTCTGTAGTTATAGAAGCGAAAACGCTGTTTTATTTCTGCCTGAATAAAATACGTTACAGTTTTTTTGGACCTTGCATCTTTTGGACACCTTTTTGTTTATTCTTGTTTGGCGTCTTCTTCAAGTTTTTCTTTACTTACTTGAATGAAATTAAAAAAATGAATCCTTTGCCTCTCTGCAGTACTAGATTCACAGAACTCCTTGCCTCGGATGCCTCCTGAGTCCTGAGTGTTGTTATCCTCGCTCTCTCTAAGTTTTATTCTACACACGAGTCACGACACAAGTCAAAAAGCCAAAAAGGTCAATGATCAATCAATCCACAAACTAGCCAACTGACTGACTGATTCTCGCTCTTTTCCCAGCACATAAAGCCCGGGAAGAGAGCGACAACCAATCAGCAGCATTTAGGCTTAGCCCTGCAAGCACATCATGACGTGCCTGCGGACGTCGCAGTCCGAGCCCCTTCCAATTCTATGCGGTTTGGAACCACATAGACTTCTGGGCATCACAATGATGCCTTCATTGCTCCTCCAGGCTGCAATGGAAAAAAAAAACTGTTTAAAACCGCGGTTAAAGTGCGCAATGCGCATGCGCGTACTTCCGAGTTGCGGACTCGAAATTTGATTTATTAAAGTACAAAAAAAAGATATATATATATTTTTTTACATTATTAATAGACATAGCTAAGGGGGCTGCAGTCCGGCAGTCCGATGCCATGAGCCGCTCCTGCCCTGGAGAGGTACAGATATGCTCTAGAGAGAAGAGGAATGAAGGTCAGCAGGACTAAGACAGAATATATTTGTGTGTGAATGAGATGGAGGATAGAGGAATGGTGAAGATGCAGGGAGTAGAGGTGGTGAAGGTGGATGAGTTTAAGTACTTGGGATCAACAGTTCAGAGTAATGGTGACTGTGGAAGAGAGGTGAAGAAGAGAGTACAGGCAGGATGAAGAGGTGGCGAAGGTGGATGAGTTTAAGTACTTGGGATCAACAGTTCAGAGTAATGGTGAGTGTGGAAGAGAGGTAAAGAAGAGAGTACAGGCAGGATGGAGTGGGTAGAGAATAGTGTCAGAAGTGATTTGTGACAGTCGAGTACCAGTAAGAGTGAAAGGGAAGGTCTACAAGACGGTAGTGAGACCAGCTATGTTATATGGGTTGGAGACAGTGGCATTGACAAAAAGGCAGGAGTCAGAGCTTGACGTGGCAAAGTTAAAGATGTTAAGATTTGCACTGGGTGTGATGAGGATGGACAGGATTAGGAATAAGTATATTAGAGGGTCAGCCCAAGTTGGAAGGTTTGGAGACAAAGCCAGAGAGGCAAGATTATGTTGGTTTGGACATGTGCTGAGGAGGGATGCAGATTATATTGGGAAAAAGATGCTAAGGAGGAAGCTGCCAGGTAACAGGAAAAGAGGAAGGCCTAAGATAAGGTTTATTTATGTGGTGGGAGAGGACATGCAAGTGGTTGGTGTGACAGAGCAAGATGCAGAGGACAGGAAGAAATGGAAACAGTTGATCTGCTGTGGTGACCCCTAACTGAAGCAGCCAAAAGAAGAAGAAGGAGAAGAAGACTAACTTCCAGTATCAAAAACAGCTTATATAAAAAATAATCAATCAAAACACAAGTGAGCCAATTGAAACCAATCAAGCCCTAATTAAAGCAGTGCTTAATAATACATCATAACCTGGGCAGCTCTCACAGAATATAATCAAGGGTCAGTTTTTTAGAGTAATAAGACTGCACAGTGATGAGAGACAGAGATAGCAATTGCATCTTTGAAACAAGATTTCTTAGATAGAGGGTATCATGACAGGGAGCGGCAAATAGTACAATATCTGGGGTACTTGAAAAAGATTTGAAGTGCAAACATCAACAAATAAAGCAGTTAAATGAAGTGCAAACCAATAAAATAAATCTTTTATCTGCCAGGGATGGTACAGGAATAGGATTTATTCAGGACCTTCTCAGAATATGACAAGGATATTAAGCAGATGGGAGCTTTGTGAAAATGATTTGTATTAAGGGAGGTTAGCTAAAGAGCAATAATTGTTTGCTGAGTAGGCTCTCTGTATAATGGATCTGTGTACAATAGTGGGTTGGAAAAGTACCTAATCAGCTTACACAACTGTCAATAGCAATCAAACGGGGGAAGGAGGGACTTTGGTTGCCATATTACCAAATGGTGTGAAAGCCAGAGACACCGGCTTTTAAAACAACAGCAAAAGGGTGAGAGAGTTGGAGAAAAATTTCAAGGTGTGGTAAGAAGCCAGACAAATTAGACACTAAAGCTTTTTGTCCACAGTATATCAGCTCAGCATGTAAACCAAAATAGCCAAGAATATGTTTTGGATTAGTGATATATAGACTTAATTATACAAAGGCCAGAAAAGCAATCGATCTTGTAAAACAGATCAGTACAAACCAGAAAAAAATGGAACCGAGAGCTTTCATAAATCACCCAAGCTCCCGCCATTGGCAGATTGTAAATGCTATGGCCTCTGCTTTTAACTTTACTCTTTCATCTAAAGAACAAAACATCTTATTTACAGAAAAAATTCAACCGTTTACTTAAAAAAAAATTCAAGCTGATGTAAGAAGCTAAACATCACTGTCATCCACAGTAACTCTCATCAGCATGTGAGTGAAAATCGAAAATGTATGCAATTACTCACATGTGCTTGAAGTTGAGAATTATGTGTTGGGTGCACGTTTTTTATGGGATGGATGTCTTTTTTGTCACTGAGAGGGGAAACCTGGGGAAGGGACTCAGGGATGTCTGAGGTAGGTAATAGCAGGTGAAAATGTTGCAGGAAGGAGGAACACAATAGTAAAGGAGACATCAGGTGGTGGGCAGGAAATGATAAAGATCAGATTGAATAACATAATAGGGGTAGTTCTAGACACAAAAGGGAGCTGGAGCACCAGGTTTGGGGACAGGCTGGGCCACAAACATACATTCCCTGCCATGTTTAGCATTGTGGGAAATTACTCCTCACCCTTGCTGTCACCAGTGTGTCCTGCCTCTCGAATTGCAGCAGCCCTGGCAGTGTCTCACCTCAAACAGTTAATGTTGCTTGGTCTCAATACAGCTAATACAGGCATTGAATGCCCTGTCAGTGTCTTCCCCACAAGCAATATCAGTTACTGATGGGTGACTCAAATTTCAGCTTACCATTGGTGAACAAATTCAGGCTTTCTGTAACTTTTATCACTATATTGGTGACAGGACTGTCCTCCCATTTGTGGGATGCCATAGCACATATGTCTGTCTTGGGGAAACTATTCCAAGTATCAGTCTTGTACTGAGAACCTGTATAGCTCACCTCCCAATGAGTCTATGTCTGTATTGCTTTACAAGGATGTTCAGGAATATTTTGGTCTCCCCCTCACACCACCTCTGTAATCTAAAGGAGGATTACCTTTACCTTCACCTGCCATAATTATTTCTTCTTCGAAGATGTAAGGAAAAATGGCACTGAAGTGAGGCCCAGATCAAATCCTGCATTTCCTATGTATGCCACAATGATGGTACCAAGTTAGCTTCATATTTGTGTGATGGATGGCAAAATAATTATAACATAGGTATTTTATGGCTCCAGTTATATTTTAAGGTGTAAAGCATGGTAGTCCTCTTGACATGTTCAGCAGTGACTCCAAATTAAGACAATTTAGAATGGGATACGAATTGCAATTAACTTGACAAATGTAGCTTCCAGGGCATGCATGTATATAGCAATTCAAAAAAAAAAAAACTGAGATCAGCACATATTGTACCCATTGGTCACAATGCTACAGAACTTAAACCATACTGGATTCAAAACCGTGCCTACCTAACTTATACTCCTTTTGATGTACCTACTAACTACAGACACCACAGAAGAACTTGTAATACTCTGGGCAGACAGTGCTAATTTGCAGGGTGTTATACAAAAGTAATGAAGACTGAAAAGCTAGCAATGCTAAACAGAGTTAAGGAATACTGGGATACAAACCCTCTGCATACCTTGCTAAAAAATTAAACTGCTCATCAGGACTAAAATGAATTGAAGCTGTAAGAGTTCAACAAATGATGTCTGTTTATGCTCATATCATCATGCTACCTGTCACACGTCAAGGGTACGCAGACTTGTGCAACAGTCAATGAATCACTAGCATGATTGCCAAATTATTTTTATCAGTTTTTACCATGATATGAGAACTGTCATTTATCATTACCTACCTACGGAAACCGAAGTTGCTGTATACCAACCATTCTATAATGTTGAATGTAGAAAGTATTTGACTTTTGTTTTCTAAGTATTTGTGAGTATGTGTGTGTTGTGCTTATATAACACAACAAAGGACATCATGGAAACAGAAATGCATGTGATGAGATTCAAACCATGTATATCTCATATATCTATCTATATGTCATAGTCCACTAAACAGAGCATTAGCCAGATATACCACAGAAGCCCTTTAAAGGTAATGGACTACAGCTAACAACTGCCAACAAAACTGCAAAGCAGCACTCCACCCTCAGCGTATTGGAACCTTACCCCACCTCCCCCGTCAGCACTAGGAATGAAGTCTCAGATCATGACTATGTTGAGCTGCGCAAGCAGTCACAGAGAACTGAATCATGTTACATTATTTCTGTCATAATTGTTTATTGATGTGTACTGATGCTCAGCTCAGTAAATTCATAACGCATGCTTAGGTATTTTCTTTTGTTTTTCAATAGGAGAACTAGCATTTCCCTGTACTCATTAATGACCCGAAACTTGGCACTATGCCTAGTACCATGCAGTGTAGGAGTGCAGAAATAGGAATTTCAAGTCTATAAACCATTTTTCGGCATGTGTCTGACGTTTATCTATTTTTTACCAGATTAGTGGTTAAAAACAGGTGGATAGGAAAGAGATAAAAAACAGAAAAAAGTAGGAGGTGGAACAGAAGGTCTAGTGGATACTTATAAAATCTGTAAAATCTAGGTAATACATTATTATGTTTCCAATGGGATTTTTAATTTGTGAAACATGCCAGACCTCTACTCCTCTGTTAATGAGAAAATATGTTTAACGGTGACTCCGGCTTCAGATGGTTACAGATAGCCGCATTATTGCTGTCAGTCCTCCACCTACTGACTGTGGAACACCTGCTTTACGTAATTGTTAAACAACTGGGCAATAATTGGAGAGGTACGGAGGTTCTCTAGCTCCCTCTCCAACAGACCAGTCTGTAAAATGGCTCTTGGCATCTTCCACTTCCTCCCAGTCCAAACCGGGGCTCCCCAAGACTTCATTCTTGGACCCCTACTATTTAACATTTTCACTTACAACATCTACACATCCTGTCCTCATTCCTCATTAATACAATATGCTGATGATTCTACAATAATTTCCTCCTCTGACAATCTCTCCCACCTTCTCAGCCTTACCCAAGAATCTTTCCACTCAGTTGAAAAATGGCTAACAACCTGCCAACTCCTACTCAACTCTAAGAAAACTAAACTCCTCCTCTTCCTCCCTAAATCTCTCCAGCACCACAAATCTACCATCACTGTCACCTCCCTCAATAACACAACTATTACGGTAAGGTTGAACCTCACACAAAACTACTAGTAGTCATAATAGATGACCAACTAAAATTCGATCTCCACATCCAACAGTGCATCAAAAAGACTCATCAAAAACTGGGCTTGCTCTATAGGAATAAAAAAATTCCTCACTAATGAATCGAAACTCACTCTTGCACAAGCCTACCTACTGCCCACCTTATTATATGCCACCCCAATCCTTACTAACCTACAGTCAAATCTTATGTCTAAGCTTGAACTCACATATAATAAAATCAATAGATTTGCTGCAAATCAACTCTGTCACTCACACCACTTCCTATCTTTAAGAAAACTACATTGGCTAGAAATCTGCCAACAGCTCCTTCTGCCTTAGCTACACCTGACTCACTCCATCCTAAACAAACCCAACTCCTGGCCTGCGCTCTCAACTCTCATCTCTCTCTATACTCCCAGTCACACACCCCGAAGCACTGATCAACACCTCCTGGAATTCTATAAACCCAAAAAAAATAGGCAAACTTCTCTACAATCACTCTGTTGCCAATGCATGGAATAAACTGCCACTGTGTTTAAGAATTATTTCTAACACTAACTGCTTCAAAAAAGAACTTAAAAGACTACCTACTAAATTCATGGACCTGCTCTTGCCCTGACCGAACTTAAGCTACCTTCCCCTCTATTACAACTAACCTCTCCTTCCCCTAATTTTTTTTCACTATTTCTCTATTAACTTCACCCTTTAAACTCATTCCTCTCCATCAGTTGCCTACCTTTATTTAAATCCTACTTCTACTCCCAAAAATAGGCTATACTACAAACTTTCTGCCTTGAAGAAATGTTGCAGATTATCCAGAATGTACTTCTTGTTAAATTCTTGTATGTAATTGTATGTAATTACTGTTATTCTTAATTTCTTTTGTCATATTATATCATGCATGTATCTTTTTACTCATATAACTGGATCTTTTATCCTCAGGTCTCTGGTAAAAAGGGCATCTGCCCTGTTGCACTAACCCGGTCAACAAATGTTGAATAAACAAAACAAAATAAATAAATAAATAAGTGGAACACTGTACTGATATCTTACCAATATTTTAGAGACTAGTTAAAATGTGACATTGTACTTTTCAGCAATGGCATTTCACTGTATTAATGACATTCACTACTATTTACCATCACTATTACTTACAACTATTTGTAATACATTAATGTCTGACAGACCCTTTCAATGTGTAGGTTTTAGGAATATGGATTTTTAAACACTTGTTTGTGGAACATTTGTCCTAATGAGATACATTTAATTCTTCTACGTGTGCTTCCTGCGCTACTGTAGTGTTCACTGTAGGTGCTCACGTGGGTGCACGGCATCATGTAAAACCCAACAGGATGTTTATCTTGTTTGCTCATCTCAAACATTGAGCAATTCAGAAGTAATAATGAGATGAGCTGTAATTAGCAAACACATTGTAGCCGGAGGGGAGACTCTACATGATATAACAATGATGTGGAGCAGGAATTATCACTGTGCTATAGAACACAATTTTCTGCATTATAGAAGACACGCTACTGAGAAACGTGTTGCTGCAATAGAATAGTCTGCAAACTTTTAAAGTATGAGTTACTTTTGTTTTATATTCTTCTTTGTGTGTGCTATGTACTGTAAGGGTTACTAGGACATTTTTTTTTCAGATTTTCTGTCATTATAGCTGGAATAGTTGAAACAATGTCTACAGGGACACAGAGGCCCATGTCTACTGACCATAGTACCATGCCAGATAGGTAAAGTTGTGTTTGGTGAATGTAGGTTGCCATCTAACAGTTTAATGTTGAGTACCTTCAAGTTTCATTTGTACAAAATAATTACTAGTGTGTGTGTGTTTATATTTTACCTATTTCTGCATGGTTGTGTGCTTGATAATGTGCAGTCATGCACCTGTTCTTCTATTGTTGTGGGGGGTTAGGACAAATGTAAATGGCTAAGATTTTCTTTCTTTGTATTTCATTGCTTTCAGGTTCTAGTAAACCATGGCAAATGGCCCATTAATATCATTTACAAAATGTTACACTGACTAATAACCATGTAGTACCGTGGCTTATTATTTCAGTCTTTTCCATACTAATAGGATTATGCCTAAGACACAGTTGGCTAAAGGCATATCCAGCTGAAAACCACAGTTAGCTACTGTTAAGAATGAACTGGTTCTAAAGGCCATCAATCTCCAAGGTAGATGGCTCATCACATTGGAAACCACCAAGAAGCCCTTCTATGACTATGTCTGGTGAGAAGTTGTAAACAATGTCAGTGTTGTGGGTGGCCAGGGATGGAACTATGAAATGGTCAGAAAAAGAACCAGTGATATGATATGTAATGCCACCCTCAGAGAGGTGGCCTTAGCAAAGTTGCATATGGCTAGAGGCGATTGGACATCTACTGTACCACCAATTATAGAGATGGAGAAGTTCCTGGCCTTACTCAAAGGCAGTACCACTTCCTCAGTGTGGTGATGGATGTCAGAGTAGAGATGGATAGGCCCAAATATGTGTCCTACTTTTACTATGTGCATTTGTTGGTGTTAGTCACATTACTGTTTATAATAGGTATCTCATCAATAGCATGTAAGTACATCTGGTGTAAGAGGTGCAACAATCATCTGCACAAGGTATGTCCATGGTTATATGTCATTATTTTTATTAGTGGTTATGATGATATTACTTAAAAGTGTAGTTGTGGTGCTTGAGACTACTTATACTGGATATATTTTACTTTGGTGTACTAACAGGTGAAGCATTGTCTAGAACCAACACTGTGGAACTACTCCAGTCTGGAACTCGAAAGATTCTTACCATTGATGATGATGATGATGATGATGGAGATTAATAGGCACAGCCTGGGGCTGCAGAGTATGTGTCAGACACAGAGAGTGTGATGAGCACATCCCGTTCTCAGAATAAGGACACAGTCTCTCTGCGTGCAGATACCCATTGACACACTATCATCTGAGAGTGGACATGTTGATGGGGACACGATGGAGCAGGGAAGAGTGGTGATACCAAGTGCAGACATGTCAGAATCTGTCCTTAGCCACTGTGCAAGAGAGCCCATATGGGGGGGGGGGGGTTGGTAGCAGTGCTCGGTGGAGGTTTACCAATCTCCATCTGAGGTTGGTCTGTCAGTAGCTGCCACTCAATTATATGCGTAAGGCCATCGTGGAGGCACAGACAAAATCCATCAGGACCTCAGCAGAGGTTGTGTAGGTTATCCAGGCAGTACATGTTAACTTTTGGGACTGCATGAACTGTAATTATGAATCACTGGACATGATGAATGATACACTGGACTGTGCAGTGTCTTTTTTGGGTCATCTATTGTGGGTGAGGAGCTGTTCACAAGGCTGGTCATCTGGTACATCCTCGGATGGGTAGCAGACCTGGCTTAGGATGGGAGACGTTCCATTCCTGCAGAACTAGTACCTCGAATACTACATCAGTTGTGGATGAGCCTACACCCAGAAAAGACAATCCTTGTGGTCATGGTTGTGGTCTTGCTGACACCTCCTCCACCAGATCTGGGTCATGTTTATTTAGCATACCAACATCTAGTCAGCATCTAGGGGCAGCCAGTACAACTCCTGATGGTGCCAGTTCTTCTGGGGAGATGTTTTGCACAGAAATCAGAATTCACTGCCGTGCATGCCTTGGACCTGACACTAGGCCACTGTGTAATGCTGGTCCACAAGCCAAGGCTGTGTTCCTGCAGAGCACGTATATACCACCCCAGACTGTGGCAACATCCTACATACACTGTGAGACCACCAATTTTGATGGACCTCAGCACTCACACTCACACACTTTTTTATGAAAAACATGTCTTCATAGCTCTCAGATGTTTGCAAAATGTCCAGATTTTTGTTTCATATTTTTGTCCTTTTTTCATAAAATTGTGGTTTTCTGGTAAATTAGTGACAAATAATTAAAGACTGCAGTTCAAAAATAATGACAGACATTTGAGTTTCAGATGTCGTACCCTTCAAAAAATTTATGCTAATGTAAAACCTGTTATTCTGTCAACTTTCTAAGTTTGCAAGAACAATATTTAAAAATTGTCCCTATTTTTGGACCTTTGTCCCACTCCTTCTGTAAGAGGTTGGGAGGTATGCATTCATTCCTGTACCCCCTTCCTCACCTGTGCATATGATAATAGTTGTTCCCCATCCCTTGTGCATTCTGACTTGGACTGCCTATGTCTGATGCACATATTGGCTAGCCTTTGTATGGATAAGCACAGTGTGGTATTTTTATATGCATATTTTTTGTTGTTTTTATTTGCTTAGCTGTTGTTTATTTTTGTAGTAACGCTATACACAATTTGCTGCATCTTAGCCATTACCATGGCATATTGTGCCCACCTCCATCTGGCATGGTCACACCCTGCTGCTGGCTCCTTTTCCGACTCCTCATCTGTCTAAGCTATCACTGTTTGTTGTACTGGAAATTGTGGTCTCCATTCACCAACAGCATCTTGTTCTATCTATGTCCTCAGTATTATCTATGTACAATGGTACAAACAGCTGTAATTTCTGCACATGTAGTGGCTCGTATTGCAGGGCTCCATGAGATGTATCCAGGCAGTGGAACTGTGACTTTAGCAGTCCAAACACACAATCTATGATGTTTCTCATTTGTGATTGGGAATAATTGCAACATCGCTCAGTTGGGTTATGTGGATTTCTCATTGGTGTCATGAACCAAGGTTCTACAGCATATCCAGCATCACCCATTAGATGTCCATTGTCCATGTTGGATGTCAACCCCTCACAAATGGTTGGTAAAGGTGACGTATGCCATATGTGTGCGCCATGGTACCTGCCTGGGTAGCCTTCACAAATATTGCAGAGGATACACTGCGCATTGCAGTCCACCTGGCAGTTTATGGAGTGATAACCTTTGAGGTTTGTAACGCCTTCATATTTCATGCAGTGGGGGTCTTTATATCAATGATTGTACAGTCTATGTCCCCGTTATTTCAGAGAAAAAGGATATAAGATTGAAGTCTCACAATGTGTTGGTTGTCTCTTCTGTGGTACTTCGGAACCAGATATGGCCCTCCACATACTGAAGCTGCCTTTGAGGAACTAGTGGAGTATTCTAGAGGAGATACTCTCATTGTGTCCCCAGCTGGTCACTAAGAGGTTCATGTATGTAAATCTATACACACCTTACTAGCCACTGAGATGGGTAATCCACTACTCTCATGGAGCTACATACAAATGTCCAGTGTTTGTTTCATGATGTCCCTGTCCACTCCATATCTGTCCATTATGCTAATGTCATGGAGTGCATGAAATGTTAAATGTGGTTGAAAGACCGAGCATCTCCATGGACAATGTTGGGCTCTTTCAGCAGCAGCAGCAGCTGCTAAAAAAACCTCTTGCAGATACAAGTTTGCAATGGCTGTGGCATCCCCCAACATATTTTTTTTTAATTTGTTCTTTGTTTGGACATGAGTTTATGGTCATGATCATTGCTAATGCATTTGCAGCTGTGCATCATTTATTCATTTATAAATTGCTCCGCCATGCCTTTTTACTTCATTAACATACAACACAATTCATTATACGATCATTAACATATATTTTGGCCTTGCCTTGTTTTCCAGTTAGCCTCATTGGATGCAAGTAGCAGATAAAGACGGAAGGTAATGACTGGCTGATAGGTAGCTCTGTCATTCTGAATGAAGGAGGATTCAAAAACTGCCAAAAGGTCAAAAAAGTAACTAAAAAAAAACATATGCCAAGACCCTGGAAGAAAACACAATGAAGCTTACGGACAGGATGACTTAGTCAAGCCTTGTAGTTGTTGATTTAACAGTGTAGTCCACAGAAATCCACAGGATAAAAACGCCAAGGAACAAAGCTTTTCAGCTGTTAAAATAGTTTAATCCAAGCATTCAATTCACAGGAAAAAAAACTCTGAAATCACACTAACGCTCCAAATGCAAGTACGTTTTTGTTTAAAAAAACTTACTCAGATGTGGGCTGGTAACTACATCAGTGCATATATATACATCAATTAACATTTAAAACCACCAATCTCATGCTGCATAGTAAATGAGGCATAGTTGAAAGTTATGTCACGAAAACTTTTAAAGGCACATTCTAAATGCCTTATTTCTTGCATAAAAAGTACTATTGACATAATTGTACTAACGGTAACAATCAAATACCATACCAGTTGTCTAAAGGTTTGCATACTCTTTGATGCAGTCACTTTTATTACTTTAATTTAAACTTTAAAATCTCTAAAACCTTTTAAAACCTTTTCTAAAAAAAACTTTTAATACATTGCCATCTTGTGGAACAAAGTTGAACTACCATTTTCTATTATAAAGAATGTATGCTTCCTAGGAGTTTCTCTGACCCCAGAACTTATATGAAGTAACTGTTGTAATCATGCTTACAAAATTCAGAGAAATACAGTAATAAGCAGTTATCCATGTTAATACAAATATGTTTAAAATCTTCATGTTAAATAAATAAATGAATAACGTAAAAAATAGCAAAATGCAAAATACAAATACTTTAAAAACATTCTAAAAACACTTTAAAAATTCTTTCAGTTTCTTGACGTCAGTGTAGTTCATCATCTTATGTTGAAAACTCTATTGTTGAAATACAAGCTGAGATAGCAATCCTGACCTGGAAATTAGTTAATAACTTAATAATTAAGTAAAGGAAGAACATTAGATTCCTGTTTGGTATCTATAATTTCGCAGCACTTAATTTGAGGAGGGGATCAATGGAAATACTTTAATTGAGTCCCGGATGCTTGTTGACTTGCAATGTAATTTGCCACCAAAGCTCATGGTACTCAGTTCTTTCCTCCCATAAACCATCCATAACATCATATTTCACTTTTTCCAGTACAAAAAATTCATAATATGCCTGTTCACATTGTAACTTATGTTTATAGAGTGCATTGGTCTCTTTTTTGTTTTGTATCTCGTACATGTGCTCATAAATTCTTCTTTTCAACTTTCGTTCTGTCTTCACAACATAGAAGGCTTGACAGATTCCACACTTTGCCAAATATACTATTCCTTTGTCCTCACAGTTACTGTATTCTTTCCCCTGGAGAACCAGTTGTCTACTTTCAAGGAACACTGTTTCCCTGTTTATAATATATGGACAATGAGCACAGTGTCCACATTTAAATGTTCCTTTTCTTCTTTGATTCATGTTTTTAAGGTTCCCTGCTTCATTTCTTTCTAACAAATTCTTAATGTTACACCCATTTTTGTAAACTAGTTTAACATTTTTATTTTTAATTTGGTCTATATGTGTAATAGTGGAATTAAATTCAATCACTAAACCACTACTGAAATTGTCCTCTAACTTCTTTGTCTGTTCATTAACCACTTCACTTTTTCCTAAAATTGGTTGAAATCTATCAGCTCTACCCTCTAAAACTTCCATTTCTATGTCTTCCATCAAGGAATGTGGGTAGCACATTTGCTTGAACATATTGTTCAAAGTATTCATTTCCACCACAAAGTCTTCCATTTTTGATGTCATTCTCGATGAACTAATATATACTGCCCTCACACAAGACTTCTTTTCTGATGAATGGGGTGGGCACTGTCATAGAACAAATAGGAATTTGAATATGTATTTTCCCTGTAAACTTTTGAATGAAACTTCTTGTTTTCTTTATAAATCTCGATGTCCAAGTATCTTAACCTGGCATCATCTACATTGTGGGTGAACCTTAGGAAATCCGTACTATTGTTTAAGTAGTTTCTAAATTCTTGAATTTCCTCATTTGATGTGTTCCAAAAAATATAAATATCGTCCAGGAACCTTTTGTACAGCAACCATTTTTGGTTGTATCCCGAGTTTAGTACCCATTTTTCCTCCCATTTTGCTAAAATTAAATTGGCATACGTAGGTGCCACACACTACGCCCATGGCTACACCTTTAATTTCTGAAAGAATTCACCTTTAAGGTATAAGAAGTTGTACTTTAAAACCAGGTCCATTAGTTGTACAATGACCATACATTCATCTTGGCTTAACCTACTGTCTTCAAAAATTATTTCTTCAAACATTATTTTACCTTCCTCGTGAGGGATACAGGAAAATAAATCAATAATGTCAATAGAAAGGAATGAAATATTATCTGCGTGCATATCTTGTCTCACACTTTTCAAGAAGTCCCATGAGTCCATCACGTTTCAACCAAATATTCTTTAGTCCAAAAACAAAACCCACGAAACTGCAGACACCCTAGCAGAAAAAATCAAATGACAAACAAATCCAAAAAGTGCTACTGGGGTATGGCTCCAGAGTCAAAGAAAACGAAGTATATAAACGTTCTCCATAGTACTGCTTTTATTCATGCACCTGATGAAGCTATGTGTGAAAGCGCTTGTGCTTGAATAAAGGCAGTACTGTAGAGAACTTTTATATACTTCGTTTTCTTTGACTCTAGAGCCATACCCCAGTAGTACTTTTTGGATTTGTTTGACAAATATTCTTTAGCTTTAAATCTACATATTTGGCCAGTGGTTGGGTTTTTGAGCCTTCAGCAGATACTATAGGTCTTAGGGGTGGATCCCTTCCATCTTTGTGTGTTTTTGGAATCCCAAAGATCATTGGAATTTTTGGTCTTTCTACTTTTAAGTACCTCAGTGTTTTGTTGTCTATAAGTCCCTCAGAAAAAAGGTCTTCTAAGATTATGTCAATCCTTCTGTAAACTATATTTATTTCATTCCTAGAACAACCAGTGTATCTAGTGGGATCCCTCAAAATTTTATAGGTTAATACTAGGCTAATTGCCCTTGCGAGCCATTTTAAACCTAGCCAATTATCCCTTGTGAGACTCAAACCCTGCACCTTGTGTTTGTAAGGCAAACACCTTAACCATTAAGCCACCTTCCCAAAACAATTCATTAATCTTCCCTTCGTAGAGAAGTGTGACCATTCCACCCCCTTCTATGTTGGGAAGACAGAACGAAAGTTGAAAAGAAGAATTTATGAGCACATGTATGAGATACAAAACAAAAAAGAGACTAATGCGCTCTATAAACATAAGTTACAATGTGAACAGGCATATTATGATTTTTTTGTACTGGAAAAAGTGAAATATGATGTTAGGGGTGGTTTATGGGAGGAAAGAATTGAGTACCGTGAGCTTTGGTGGCAAGTTACGTTGCAAGCCAACAAGCATCCGGGACTCAATGAAAGTATTTCCATTGCCCCCCTCCTCAAATTAAGAGCTGCGAAATTATAGATCTCAAACAAGAATCTAATGTTCTTCCTTTAATTAATTATTAAGTTATTAACTAATTTCCATGTCAGGATTGCTATCTCAGTTTGTATTTCAACAATAGATTTTTCAACATAAGATGATGAACTACACTAGCATCAAGAAAATGAAAGAATTTTTAAGTGTTTTTAGAATGTTTTTAAAGTACTTGTATTTTCCATTTTGCTATTTTGCACGTTATTAATTTATTTGTTGTCCCTCACAGTAAGACGTTGTCCTGTTCGATTCTCAGCTAAAGCGTCTTCTGTGTGGAGACATGCGTGAATGGGCGTACCTTAGTTGAAGGTTGTGCGTCAGAGCTGGCAACTCGCTACGTAAAAATCTACTGCCAATCATTAGCGGACCGGAGTTCCGCTGTGGCGACCCCTAAGGGGAAAAGCCGAAAGATACAACATTCATTTATTTAACATGGAGATTTTAAACATATTTGTATTAACATGGATAGCTGCTTATTACTGTATTGCTCTGAATTTTGTAAGCATGATTACAACAGTTACTTCATATAAGTTCTGGGGTCAGAGAAACTCCTAGGAAGCATATATTCTTTATAATTGGAAATGGCAGTTCAACTTTTTTCCACAAGATGGCATTGTATTAAAAGATTTTTTAGAAAAGGTTTTAAAAGGTTTTAGAGATTTTAAAGTTTAAATTAAAGTAATAAAAGTGACTGCATCAAACTTTTAGACAACTGGTATGATATTTGATTGTTACCGTTAGTACAATTAGGTCAATAGTATTTTTTATGTAAGAAATAAGGCATTTAGAATGTGCCTTTAAAAGTTTTCATGACATAACTTTCAATTATGCCTCATTTACTATGCAGCATGAGATTGGTGGTTTTAAATGTTAATTGATGTATATATATGCACTGATGTAGTTACCAGCCCACATCCGAGGAAGTTTTTTGAAACAAAAATGTACTTGCATTTGGAGTGTTAGTGTGATTTCAGTGTTTTTTCCTGTGAAGCGAATGCTTGGATTAAACTATTTTAACAGCTGAAAAGCTTTGTTCCTTGGCGTTTTTATTCTGTAGATTTTTGTGGACTACACTGTTAAATCAACAACTACAAGGCTTGACTAAGTCGTCCTGTCCGTAAGCTTCATTGTGTTTTCCTCCAGGTCTTGGCATAAGGATTTTTCTGGTTCCCTATTATTGCATCCCGAAAGTCGCTGAGGAAAAGTGCACCTTGCAGGCTACATTATGGAAATGGAGTTGCACATCCATTTTGCAATTAGTTCATGTAGTCACTTGCTGCAAGGGCGTCCAATAATTATACATGCTTTTTAGTTTCTGCTGTCTGCAGATAAAGTGCTTCTGAATTCAGAAGGATCGTAAATTGCATCATCAGCATAGGTTCATAAGTTCATAGGTGTGTACTAGGCTAATGGCCCTCGAGCCTTTACAAGCCTAGCCCATAGGATTACGCTGGCATCGTACCACCCCATCTTAGTTCCCAGTGCCTCTGTCAAGTAGAGCCACTGGAGTGATCCCCGGGGTGAATTTTCTATTTCCTATCCACTCATCAAGATTTCTCTTAAAGAGGGCCAGTGAGGCACTCTGCTTGACATGCATGGGAAGTCTATTCCATAGCATGGGCAGTCTCTGGGTTATGAACTTGTCCTTCCAGCTTGTTCTGCTGATTGTGGTAATGAGGTTGAGATCTCTGGAGCATGTAGTGTGGAGGGATTGGGATTTCTTTAGATGAAGCATTTCTAACAGAGCTGGGTCAGACATGGCTTTGTAAGTCAAGCAGAGATCGCCTTTAAGTAGGCGATCTTAGGCGATATGAGTCTGTCCATATAGGACAAGCGTTTAAGGCCTAAGATCCTCTTTGTGAAGTATTTTTGTGTCCTCTCCAGTTGTTGTAGGTGTCTAATGAGGTACTTGCCAAATGGGGCATTGTACTCAATGACTGGCCTAATGAGGGAAGAGTAGAGGGAGACAGTGACCTCTTTCTTTCTGGATGCAAAACCCTTAGCAATGAGATGTGCCACATAGAAGGACTTTCTGACCATGGTGAGCAATGTGGTGTTCAAAAGAGAGGTTGCTGTCAACCTGTGTTCCCAGATCTCTAATGACACCTTCTGTGTTCAGTGGACTGCCATCGATGTGGTAATTCATGGGGTTTTCCCAAAGGGGATGATGACAAATTTTTTGGCAGAGAGCTTAAGACCATGGTTCTGACACCAGTCGTTTGTCTCAGTGAAGCCTTTCTGTAGGATGTCAACATCACTTGGGAAGTTAATTATGAGTCCAAACTTGCAATCGCCTGTGAATGTTGTCAGCCACAGTCCCTTTGTGTTGGCCTGAACTTCAGAGAAGTAGATACCAAACAGGAGAGGACCCAGGACCAAACCTTGTGGGACTCCACTCATGACTGGTCAACAGTCTGACTTGGAGTCAGCTACTTTCACACTGTGGGTTCTATCTGTGAGCCAGTTTGCAACCCACCTAGAGATATAGGGATTGATGCCTAGCTTAGTGAGTTTTTCTATGATTCCTGAGTGGGGAATGGTATCAAAGGCCTTGGCCAGATCAATGTAGGCTGTATGAACCACCTTGCTTTCATCCACAGCTCTGGTGACTGACTCAAAGACATTGACCAGGTTGAGCAGGCATGATCTGTCCTTCACAAAACCAAACTGTGTGTGATCCAGGGTTTGGAGTTTCCCTATATTTTTGTTTATTAGGTCCATGATGATGCGTTCCATAGCTTTGCATATCAGACTTGTCAGGCTAATGGGGTGACAGTTCCCAGGGTCTGTAGTCACTCCTCCTTTGTGGAGAGGGATGACTGTAGCAGTGTGCTATTTGGTAGGGACAAGCTTGAGGTGAGGCTGTGATTGAACAGGGCACACAGGTGAGATGCCAGTTCACTATATAGTTCATGTAGAACACAGCCAGGGATATTGTCAGGTCCCATAGAAGCTGTATTCTTGGCCTTGGACAGTGCTGTTTGAACCTGTGCAGCAGAAATACTGGGTGCCTGGCAATCTACTGGTATTGTGATTGGTATTTTGGTGGGGGAGAGATGGATAAAGTTGGCACTGAATCTGCCGGCCAGTATATTGGCAATATCTGTTAGCTCTGTATAGGAGGTACCATTGTGCAAGAGCTCCGAGCAAATCTGGGTATTGATGTGGAGATTCTTTAGAAAACTATAGAAGGCCTTGTGGTTGTCTTTACTATCTGCTGCAATTCTGTTTTCATAGCTAGCTTCAGAAGATTTGATGAGGGATCTCAACTTTTTGTTAAGGCTGATAAGGGAGTTTTTTCAGTCTTGGAATTTCACCTTATTTCTCATCAGTTTCCTCTTTCTGTTGTTGAGTTTGTTTATGGCAGGGACCACCAAATTGGCTTCCTTTTTTTGGAGGAGACCGTCTTGGTTCTGTTGGGTATGGTGAGTTCCATGCATTTGTGTACGTGTTTGTACACGGCATTAGTGTATGATTCTGTGGTCATGCAGCTGTTCTCCAATTGCATGGGTGCTGTGAAGTTAGCCATCTCTGTTTTTAGGAGCCCAAAGTTAGCTTTGAAGAAGTTCTTCATGGTGGTTACCTTTGCAGGGGCGGGGGGGGGGGTGCATTTCCAAGGTAATTTGTTTGTGGTCGGATCTAACCAGAGAAGAGTTGACTATTGGTACAGAGCAATGGTCACCCATGTTAGTAATGACCAGGTCAAGGATGTTGCTACTCTAGTGGGGGCAAAAATTAGCTGGTCCAGGGCATTGGAATTAATTAATTCTAGGAAACATTGGGCAAGTGTATTGGTACATGAGTAGTTTTCCCAGTTAATGGAGGGGTAGCTGAAGTTGCCCAATATGAGAGTGTTAGGTTGGACCCCAATATTCTCCAGGATGCTTAGGAATGTGGAATGTAAGTCTTGGGTCATGGTTGGGGACCTATAGCAGGCTACAACCTGAATAACTGTCCTACCCAATGTTAGCTGCACCTGAAGTATCTCTGATGCGTCATGTTAGGCTACCAGTCTGGAGGTGTGTGCATCCTTTATGAATATGGAAACACCACCGCCTTTGGAGCTTCAGTCCAAATTCTGGGGCTGGAAGGTATGGAATGAGTTATAGCCTGATAGTGCAGGGGTGCTATCTGCTGCCTTGAACCAGGTCTCTGTTAAAGCACAAATGTTGATGTTCTCAATTTTAAGGAGTGCTTCGAGAGAGTGCATTTTGTGATTTAGACTTCTAGCATTGAGCAGCATGATCCTCAGGTTGCATTTGTTTGTAGCTGTTAAAGTGGTAATTTGGTCTTTGGAATACTGCCTAAAAAAAGCACTATAGGGGTGGCAAGAGCCTTGTCCAGTATCCGTAAGCCCAGGGGTGATTGATGCAGGCCATCTATGGCAAAGCATTTAGGTCTGTCAGTCATGTCATCCCAGGCAGACAGATACTGGATCCCCTTAGAATGGCACCAGAAACTTAGCCAATTGTTGAAATCAATCATTTTCGGCTTGTACAGTGGTATCATTCTGGGTGATGGTAGGATGCTGCTCAGGGTTAGGGTCATACCCGTCTGGGCTACACAATACGAGAGCTCCTCCTTGTCTCTTTTCATGTAGTCCAGGGAGGTATGTCTCAGGTCATTCACATCGACATGTACAATGACAGAGTTATATTTGTACCTGTTGTTGAGGGACCTGAGTGCATGTGTTATGTGGCGGATCCTGGCACCTGACAGGCAGCTGATTGTTACTTTCTCCTTATTCAACCTAGTGAGTGGGACATCAGTGTGCCTCACTATCCAATCACCTATGACTAGTGTGTTGGGCATGCTGTTTTTTTCGAGAGACCGTGGATGGTACGCAAATGTCTCTAGATAATTTTCTGGCAAATTTGTCAGATCGTGGGGAACGTAATGCTTCACAAAGAAATATGGTTGGACATACATCTAATGTGTGGGATAGATGGGAAGATGACAGACTCAAACGTTTTCCCAATCCCTTTAATAACTTGGGACACAAGTTACCGCATCTATTAGTATTGAAAGTAAGTCTCTGTTTGATGAATTGGAGAAAAATATGTGGAAAGAGACTGCTACATTTTTTAACATTTGTGGTTTACAAAAATATGTTGAGTTGGACATAACACCGAGGGGGCTTAGATTTTACAAAGACCCAACTACCCCTTTTGATTTGCAGAAAGATTCAGACATGGCTTTTTATAAGCGTTGGGTTGCAGCGGCTCACAAATGTGTTTCCGAATGGATACACATATTGATTGAGCAGGATAAAATTAAACAAAAGAATTAAGCCTGGAGATAAAAAAACTATGTGAAAATCTTACAGTATGTACTTCTGCTTCTATTATGGATGACTTTCTTAGTAATATGAATGCAAAACTTAAAGAGCATGAGACTTTGTTAGTGGAAAGGAAGAAGGTGAAATTACTAAGAGATATACGGGACTATGAGAATAATAAGGCTTTCTTGTCGAGAGCCAATCGCAGGAAGCCACGTAAGCGGGTGCAGTTTTATAAAGATTCTAAAAGTGAGGGTTCTTATAATTCCTCGCGTTCAGCATCTGAGGGTGGTTATACTTCCTATGAAGAGATGGATAATTCCCATACAGAGTTTCCTGTATTACCAGCACCGCAACAAGCCAATAGATTTCATCAAACTTTTGGTGGAGAGATCAATAGCTCAAATGGAGGTCTACAGGGGAGGAAACGCCAACGTGAAATGTATGGCCTTCCACAAAGAGAACAATTTGCACAGGGGGGACATAAAAGAGGTAAATGGTGACAATTTTCCTTTTTTACCTCCTATACAGGATTATGTTGTTAATTTATCGGGACATTCTTTTACAGATACAGAATTTGCTGTTCTTAATCGGGGACTGAAATTTATTCCAACTGTGATTCCACATGTATATGACATGAAAAGTGATGTATATAGATTTGGCAGAAAACTTCATTTAAAAAGTTTTTTTTTGTAATTTAAAGGAACGTTTAAGTTCAGTATCTTTTGTGGATAGTTTAGATACATCTGTGGATAGTTTTTATTCGTGCACATCGGATGATGTGTATGATGCATATTATAGATTTGATACTCAATGTGTTAAATCGGTTAGCCGTTTTGTACCCCCTGTTTTAAATAATGAGGTTGTACATTTGGTCAATTTGCTAAATTTTTCTATTGAATCTGCTTTTAAGGAATATATGAAATATAGAGCTAATATACGATATAATCTGTGTTCTAAAGAATGGAAAGCTTTGTTATCGTTGAGAAAAAAGGATGAAATTATTTTTAAACCATCTGACAAGGGTAATACACTTATCATGCATTATTCTCAATATCTTAAAATGTGTAATGACCATTTAGATAATCATGATATTTATGAAAAGGTAGAATAAAACTTGTATAGTACTGCCCTAAGGGAATATAATGAGTTACTCAAGAAGGGTGAGAGGTTAGGATACTTTTCACAATCAGATTTAAAGAATAAATTTAGTATAGAAGGATGCAAAATGGCTACCTTCTATTGTCTCCCTAAAATACATAAAAATTTGAGAACACCACCAGGGAGACCTATTGCCTCTGGTTGTAATTATTTTTTACATAATGTAGGTATTTTCCTACATAATTTTTTATTAACTAAAGTAAAGACCTTACCATCATATATTGCTAATGGTTTTGATTTTTTTAGAAAAGATTAAAGATGTTAAGTGGAATGAACGCATGTACTGGGTTACAGTTGATGTTAAAAGCCTCTATACTAATATTAGTCATCAATTTGGTATGGAGGCTTTGAGATTCTTTTTAGGAGAACGCCCTGCCTCTGAGTACATTTTAGAGCTTATTTACTTTTCTTTGACTCATAATTTTTTTGAGTTTAATGATTGTTTGTATCAACAAAAACAGGGCACAGCCATAGCGGCAGCTTTTGCCCCCATGTATGCAAATCTTGCTATGGGCCTTTTTGAGACAGAAGTTTTGTATAGAAGTAATTTTTTTCACAAACATGTCATCAAGTATTATAGGTTTGTGGATGACTTGATTTTTTTGATGGAAGATGGTGAAGTTTTGATAGATAATTTTATTTTAGATTTACATAAAAACATATTTTCTTTAGAGTTTGATGGGCTCAAAAAAGGTACTTCCATTCCTTTTCTTGACATTATTTTGAATATTGTTGCTGGAAGAAGTTTAGTTACATCTGTTAATAGAAAATTTGATGGGGGTGTACAATATGTTCATGGCACTAGTTGCCATCCCCCCCATACTTTGGAAGCTTTGCCGTATGGGGAAATTGTTTGAATTTCCAGATTATGTAATAATGAAGATGTGTTCAACAAGGAATTGAACTTATTGATGAACATGTTTTGTCAGAGGGGTTACAATGAAGAAGTAATTCAAAATAGCTATATGAAGTTTTCTGGACATAGATGTAAAAAAGTTGTTAATAAGTTGTATATTAGGCATCCAGTTGAATATAATGATACAATTTATGAGCAAAAGGATGATTTATATTTTGTTACAACTTATGGTTGTTTTAGTGCTGAATTGGTTAAGTTAGTTAACCATTATTGGAATGTTTTTAATTCTCTGAATAATGTGTCATCCTGGTTAAATGCCAAATTAAAATTTTCTTATAAAACAGGTAGGAATATAAAGGACTTTTTAGTAAAAAGTAGATTTGTTATGCCTATTGCTCATATACATCATAGTTTACTAATAAGTTGAACGCATAAAAGTGGGAAATGTAAGGCTTATAGTTTTATAGTTACTAGCTTTCCTTACATTAATAATTTTAGTTTTAATGTATGAAATAATTTTAGTTGTAATTCTGAGGGGGTGATATATGCCCTTAAATGCCCATGTAATAAATTTCACATTGGGGAAACTAAAAGGGCTTTTAAGCTCAGGCTTATGGAACATGCGAGGGACATTATTAATAACAAGGAAGAGAGCTCTGTAGCTGTACATTTTAGGAATTTTCATAATAGTAGAAATGAGGGTCTGCAAGGTACAGTTTTAGAAAAAATAAATTGTTCCTGGCATGATAGTTTGAATATTAAACAAGTTTTATTACGTAAAGAAGCTATTTACATTTTGAAATTTAATACTATGCATCCAAATGGTCTTAATGAAGAATTAAATTGGAGAGTACTCATTTGATGTAATGTTTGTTTTATATTTAATTGATTTATTGTATAATTGTTTTACTAATTGATATGTATCATATATAATGTGATTGTGTTTATGACTTTTTTACTCCTTGAACACTATGGCCGAGACGTCAGAGAATTAAATTTGTTTCTTAAGTTGTGGATTTGCCTGTTGTTTTTCCAGTTTTACTCGTGTTTGTTTTGGTGGTCATCATATTTGTACCTGTTGTTGAGGGACCTGAGTGCATGTGTTATGTGGTGGATCCTGGCACCTGATAGGTAGCTGATTGTTACTTTCTCCTTATTCAACCTAGTGAGTGGGACATCAGTGTGCCTCACTATCCAATCACCTATGACTAGTGTGTTGGGCATGCTGTTTTGCCTTAGGGGCTTTAATGGAATGGCACACTGTTTAGGAGAGTTATGTGTCTCATGATTAGTCTTGTGTTGTGGTGGTCAAGTGCGTTTCTGCCTTGGAGGTCTCTGCTGTTTATGTAGATTTTTATGGAGATCCTCTGTGAAGGTGGGTGTGTGGTTTGTGTTCTTATGTGAAGGCAGTGCTGGTGTGTGTTCTAGAGGGCTATGTTTTCCATGTGGTGTGCTGCAGGTGTTGACCAGCTATTCCGGTCTTGGCTGCAGAGGGCATGGCTTCCAGTTTGGATATATAAGTGCATCTCTCACAAGTCTGAGTGTTGGGAGGTAAGAGGAGAGGGTTGTCAGTGTACATGATGCAGTTGCTACATTGCCTCAGGATGCCCAAGTTCACCAGGTTAATAGGAGAAAGCACAGGGAACTGACCTTTAGACATGCCTGGAGGGGTGAGCATTAGTAAAGTACTGGAGCTGCTTCCTTGTAGAACGTTTAGTGCTGGTAGCACTGTTGTGTGCTACAATAATTGCTACAAGAAGTCTTGTTAAGTGGTAGACTAATAAGCTAGTAAAAGTACAAGAGAGCAGAGAACTAGCAGATTTAAGGGAAAATTTGAAGAGCACTGCTCAGAAGCCTACAAAAAGTCCTGGATACAGCAAATCTGTATCTGGACCACACTAGTCCCAGGAAAGGCAGGAAACATTTAGTTTTTGTTTTTTTTTTTTTTTTTTTTTTTTTTAGTGGAAAGTGAAGAGACAGAAGATAATGAGGTAATTCAATATGCAGAAGCTAAAGGGGTGGGCATTTACCAAGTTCTCACTATAAACAGTACAATGAGTTGATGTAATGTGACTGGGGGGAGATAATTCAAGGTTCAGAAGCTAAAGGGGTAGGCCTTTACTAAGTTCTCACTATAAACAGTAGAATGAGTTGTTGTAATGTGACTGGGGGGGGGGGTGTCCAGTATCAACTTTATACCAGAGGTGGGCAACTCAAAGCCACCAAGACATAAGACCACCACTAGAGCTGGGTGTGAGGGTGGGAAAAAACAGTTGTACAGATTACAGAGATATTAAATCAAAAGTGCAGACAATAATTGAGAATAAACTCTTATCTTTTCTGAATATCACAGCAGGCAGTAAGTCAGTCTTTCTGCAACAGCTTGAGCAACAGGTATATCTGATTTAAAACAGTGGTTATTTAAGGCACAGAAGATAAAAACCAGACCTATTATCCAAACAATAACAGTTGGAGGAATGCCCTGCCCAGATAAAATGAGTTCTGTTCACTTTCTCTCACTAAGAAAACAGGCCACTAGACAAAGGATTTCACTAGAAACTGAGGTCAACACAAACAGGTATTAGCTCTATCTCACAACAAAAAGGCACATGGGACAGATTACGGTGTTTCGGGCACCATTTATATCATCATCATCATCATCAACCCCCTTTTCCCATTTTCTACATGCGGTTGAGGTGTCATGTCAATTGTGGCCATCTATCTTGATTCAGTACCACTCTCCTACCTTCTTTGACACTCTTGACTGACTGCCCAGGTCTCCTCTCACACAGTCCATCCCCATCTTTGCTGGATGCTGTCATTTCCTCTTGCATTCTTCCTGTCTGTCCCAAATCTTGTTCACCACATTGTCTTCTGTTTTATTGCACTTGTACCCAAAACACTGTAATCTGTTCTCTTTGACCATTTATGCAATTGGAGCTACTTTGGTATCTTCTCTGATGTCCTCATTTCTTCATCTGTCCCACAGTGTGCATCCTACCACTCTTCTCAGGCACTTCATCTCATCACGTCGAGCTTCTTCAGCTGTTCCCTACTACTCAACCACCCCACCCAGATATTTCAAGCTGTTAACCTGTTCCTCTATTTTCCCCTCTGTCTCAATTTTCATCTTTTTCTAATTTACTCCATTTACTGTCATTACAACTGTCTTATCTGTACTCAGATTCATCCCATGAGCCTTCAGTTTTGCATTCCATTCCACTACCCTTTTTTAAAGTTCTTGCGCACAGTCTGCCCGTAATGTCACATCATCTGCATACAGCAGCTTTGTTGATCTGTCCCCTGCAATCTTTTTGCTAATGTAGTCTATCACCAGTGCAAACAACAGAGGATACTGAGCTGAACACTAATGCACTCCCACTCCTACTGGGAACCCCTCTGTGAGACCAAACATTGTTCATACTTGAGTCAATGGGTCCCTGTACATAGTCTGCACTAATTCTACCAATGTTTCTGGGACTTTGAACAACTGCAGGACTGCCCAAGTCAGCTTTCTTGAGTCCTTGTCATATGCTTTCGCCAAGTCTGGGAATGCCCAGTTAGACTCTTTCCTCACTTCTAGCTTCTTTTCAACTATCTGTCTCACTCCAAACACTGGGTCAGCTGCGCTGCATCCTGATCTGTACCCAACTGCACATCTCCCATCTCATTTCTACCGCTCTGCATATTCTTATATCAATCACCCCCCTTTGTTCTTGTACACTGGCATTAGTATATGTATTCACCAGTCATCTGGGATATGCCTTTCTCTTCATACTGCTATGAGTAACCTCTGCAGCCATTTCACCCCTAACTCACCCAGCATCTTAATCATATCTACAATGATCTTGCCTGAGCCTGCTGCTTTCCATGACTTCATTTTCCTTAGTGCCATTCCTTCTTTTTCTAGGGTGGGCTCCTTGTCTTCTTTCCTTTTGGCTGTGTTTGGAGCAGTGCAGATTCTGTGGGGTTTTCTTCATTCAGAAGCTGCTGTAAGTACTCCTTCCATCTGCCTTTGATGTGTTATGGACTGGGGAGCAGGTTGTTGCTGGCTTCCCATATGAAGAATGTTTGACTGACTTCTTTATCTCTCTGCCTTTGCCTTGTAACTGGATAGAGCTTCTTTGTGCCATCTATTAAGTCATTTTACAGAAGTTAGCAGAGAGCCTTTAATGCCTTGTTTTTTGCTATTGTGGCTCCACTTTTAGCTTCTTATTTAGCCAGTCAGAATTCCTTCCTATCCTCGTCCCTCGTTTCTGTCTCCCATTTGTACTCTTCTTTCTTTTGATGGCATCCTAGATTTCTGCATTCCACTACCAGCGTTCGTTATGCACCTTATTTCCGTATTTGGGTTGGCAGCATTATCCATTCTAGAGTCCTCACATATGCTGTTTTGAGGAGATGTTATTCTTCTTTAATTACACCTACTTGATCTTCTTTCTGAGATGCTAGAGTGCTGAGTAATTAGTTGAATTCTTGTGCATTATGAACTTCCAGGTCTTCAGCCTGGTCTCTGTTAACCGTAGAGCCTTCTCTGACAACTGCTTGTGGCTGATTGTAGCAACCAGTGTTTTATGCTGTGGGCTGACTGTTTCACTGGCATAACTTTACAATCACCAATCCTAGCCCAGTGTACTTTCCTTACAAGGAGAGAGTCTGCCTGAGTTGCATGTTCGGTATTCCTGTATGTGATATTGTTATTCTCTCTCTCTCTCTCTCTCTTGCTGAACCATGTGTTGACCACCATCAAGCCATTTGCCAGTTAGAAGTCTATAATGGCCCCTTTTTCTTTTTTTACTGTTGTCCCACCCATATGGTCTCAGGCCATGCCCATATCCTGTTCTGGCTGTCTGGTTATGTACATTTATGTTACCCATTATCATTCATATCCTGCTTTATCTAGTAGGTCCTGCAACTGCTGTCTAAGTGGACTCTTTTCCTCACTAACACAACCCTCCTTGGGGCAGAATAGTGCCCTATTTTTTCACTGGAGTTTGATTGCCATGAATAAGTCACTAATTATGATGGCATCCCCCAATAACTTCTGAAGCCTTTTTCTCACTACAATCCCCAACACAATTTCTACCTTGTTCTTCTCCTGATTAGTAACTTTATAATCTCGGAATACTGAAATTTCAAATTTCAGTATCTCGAGACTATAAAGCCGAAACCTTACAAACCTGAAACACCACAACCGCGAAAGTAAAAACCGCAAAACACTGCACCACACAAACAAACACACCTACCTCCCGACACTACAAGAAACTAAAACAAAACACACAAACACAAAAAAACAAACACCTACCCTAGCTAGTTTCACGCAGCTGCAGTTTCAACACCTTGGTCTCCAGATACTGAAATTCGACATTTCAGTATTTCGAGATTCCAAAATATAACCGGCTCTACTGCACTGACCTTCCATCTTGTCTACTGGATACATAGAATGTTCAGCTTCCTTCTTACCGTCATGTCATAAAATTCCAGGCTACATCCTATATTGAGTGTAGCAATTCTTAATTCAAGTTAAACTGGTTGATTGGTTTTACACCCAGTTTTTGCTAAAGTGAGCTATCGCAGCTAACCCAAGCTGGGCAACTGAACACCAGCCGGACTGTAGCTTATTGAGCCAGGGCTGCTGGGATTTATGACAGGCACACACTAGCCAATAGGAGCCCAAACACCCTTTTCACCTTTAGCCTGGATCCCTGGTGTAGGTAGGTATAGGTCAGATCATCAACCCACTTATCATTGGAAAATACCTATGTCCATTTGGCAGCATTGGTCAATACAATCGAATCACCTAGAACCATATTTTGCATCATCGAGTGGCTAGCCATGACAAGGCATGTAGTCTGTGATCCCTGCTCTCCTAAAAGTACAGTCAGGAGCAATTTAAAGCAAGTAAGTCAGAATGGGTGGATAGTGAGCATTACAGGGCTGGAAAGTTAGCAGGAGTCAGGCAAAGAAACTGGACTGATGTGTAAAAATAAAATAAAATATAGAGGTGCTAAAAGATAGTAATTCTCTAGCACACTGATGGATCTGAAAATGAGCAAAAAAAATGGATGCGGTGATTGGTGATGGGATCATGAAGATAGGCTGGACAGAAACCAGTTACCGGTGGAGTATCACACTAGGCACTGTCAAGAAGAGCACTGTTTAAAATGGTTGCTAGATTTTTTTTGGTGGGTTACTACTAGCCTACTATATTAGGTACACAATTTGCCAGACAACAAGACTGGCCGTGTTTGACCTAATGTGCCACAGAAAACATGGTCAGCCACACTACAGGGGAGAATTATACTACAAAAGTCAGCCTTATGATATTGCAGAAAGGGCCCGAGTAAAGTAATTGAGGGGAAACTACTGAGATTTAATCCTCCTAGTTACTGATATGAAGAAGCTTGAGAACAAAGTGTTTAGGGGCTAAATTCAGACACTGGCTTCCTGTAAACATGAAAACCCCAAAAGTAACTAGGCTTAGCAAAAGAACTACACCATGTCCACAGCATGACAGACTGCTTAGCACTCACCTCCAGACTAAATGGCAGGAGCCAGAAGCCATATACTAAGTTCTCACTGAGACCAATGACTGGTGTTGAAACCATGTCCTTAAGTTCAATGCCAAGAAAATGTGTCGTCATCCTCTTTGGGAAAAACTCGTTCCCACTAATTACCACATTGATGGGAGCCCACTGAACACTGAAGGCATTATAAGAGATCTGGGGACACAGGTTGACAGCAACCTCTTCTTCGACCACCACATTGTCACTGTGGTCAGAAAGTCCTTCTATGTGGCACATCTCATTACCAAGGGTTTTGCATCCAGGAAGAAAGAAGTCATCATTTCATTCTACTCTTCCCTCATTAGACCAGTCATAGAGTATATAGCCCTATTTGGCATGTACCTGACTAGACACTTGACAGCTGGAGAGGCCATAAAAGTACCTCATGAAGCAGATCCTAGGCCTTAAACACATGTCCTACATGGACAGACTTAAGAAACTCCAGCTATTCTCTTTCTCATATCGTCTACTGAAAGGCTATCTGTGCTTGACTTACAAAGCCATGTCTGACCCAGCTCTGTTAGAAATGCTACATCTAAAGAAATCCCAATCTCTCTGCACCACATGCTCCAGAGACCTCAACCTCATTACCACAATCAACAGAACATGCTAGAGGGACAGGTTCATAACCCAGAGACTGCCCATGCTCTGGAACAGACTTCCCATACATGTCAAGCAGAGCACCTCCCCGGCCCTCTTCAAGAGAAATCTTGATGAGTGGATGGGAAACAGAAAGTTCACCCCGGGATCACTCCAGTGGCTCTAATTGACAGAGGCACTGGGAACTAACATCAGTCAGCACAAGGCCAGGGCACGTCTATGGGCTAGGCTTGTAAAGGCTCCAGGGCCATTAGCCTCGTACACACCTATGAACCTAAGAGGACATGCTCCCTGTAGGGAGACCAGATAATAGAGACTGCATTTTCAACTGCTGGGAGCCAGATAATGAGATGAAGGGTGAGACTGACAGTTCTGTAGGCCACTGAGGAGTAGAAATAAGTATTTGTTTAGGATTACAGAACAAGATGAATACGTTCACTAATATAGCTTTGGTGTTGTTTTAAGTATGGACCAGTTTCCTTTGAGGCTGTATACATGTATTACAGTGTGGGTTTATTGGTGGAATCTATTAACAAACACAAATACAAAAAAAAAAAAAAAAAGGAAATGACATGCGCTTCAGTCAGTATGGGAAATTTAGAAAAGAAAAAAACGTGCATGGAACAGTGATGATACAACAAAATATTAAAAGGATCTAGATGTTACAGTCATACCTTAGTTAAGTCATACGGTGACAACTAAAAAGGTATTTGTAAATATCAATAGAAAACTGAGGCATATGGCTTTGGTAAAGGATTGTACAGATAAGGAAAGTACCATTGCACTCTAAAGGGCATTAGTAAGCCCAAACTTGTTAACATTTAAAGCTGTTTCCAGTCAGGTACTTTAAAAAAATATTGTTCTTCACTGCTTTCGTGCGAAAATTCAAGACTTAATTTCAAAAAATGGTAAGAGGAAATGTTGTTTTTCCCCAAGCACTGAAACTGTAATATCATAAGCATCTCTTCCTCATATAATAATTATGTATAACACAATAGTCAGTGAAGAAAGAGGAAGCACCTACATGAGGTTTATTGAGTTGTTGGCACATAGAGAATTGAAGCATTTTCCACCAGGAACAATGAGATTTCTAAACTCTAATCTTGATTTTCATCTCATTGCACCTCTCTAAATCATTTAATAAACACATATGACCTGGTTTGTGTGTGTGCCTGTATCTTTCTGTGTATGTGAACTAGTGAGTCTGGGTATATGAGTGTGTATGTCTGTGTGTGTGTGGGGGGGGGGGGAGCGAGACACAGAGTGAGTATGGGTATGTGTGCATGTGCACATGTGTATGTGTGTATATGAATGCATGACTGTTTCCTAGCCTGAGATCTGCTGTAGGCAGGAAAGTGGAAAGTTAGCAGGAGTCAGGCAAAGAAACTGGACTGATGTCTAAAAATAAAATAAAATATAGAGGTGCTAAAAGATAGTAATTCTCTAGCACACTGCTGGATCTGGAAATGAGAAAATTCATAGTTACTACTCTTGTGTAACTACCAGAGAAGAGTGGCGGATCCAGGAATTTGCAGAAGGGGGGGGGGCGCAGTCTGGATAGTTGACTACCGGGGTGGAAGCAAGAAAGTGGGACACTTGGTTTGGTAGGCCTTTTTGTATAGTTAATATACGGCATGTGCTTTTCTTATTCTTTATATGGACTATTAGCAGACAAAGTAAACCTTCCTTTTTAACTCAGCTGTTAATCTAAACATATTAACCCTTTCTTTATATGTTGTTAATAACTACAGTGGTATCTGGACTGCATAACAGTATTTGTGTATATGTGTGTTTGTTTTGTCAGTGTGTGTGTTTTATTTCCATTAGGTTTCAAACAGAAAAACATTAGTTTTCCTTAACAGAAACTGTCCAGAAGTCAAAAAGACAGCTTTCTTTGTTGGATACTTCAAACGGAGAAAAGGCACGGTAGTGTGTGTGTGTGTGTGTGTGTGTGAATGAATGTAGGGGGAAATACACAATGAAAATCAAAACTAACTTCCAAAGACATATCTAGAGCATTTATCTCCATGCCTCTGCTGAAAATGGGTTCTGTCCGGTCAGATTTTCCTGGTAAACAAAAATGTTGAATAAATAATAAATATAAAAATTGACCGTATCACTTGTTTTCAAATTACTTGCAAAAAATTGTCAGTTCTTTTACTTTTCATTGTGTTACTGAATTAGAACAAAAACAATAACGGTTAAAAATGCCCAGCATGGAGCGCACTACCCTGCATCCTTTTGATTTAACCCCTGTGTTATCCTACTTTGTGTCCTTCACATGTACTTGCACACTACTATAAGTTTCCTCCCCTCCCCCACCCTTTTCCTAGCATCTCCGCCCCCAAGTTCAGAAGTACGTGTTAGACAAGGATGGATGTTCTTTCTAAGCTGTTGTAGTCTCAGGGTAGAACAGCAACAGCGAAGGGAAGTGCATAACGCATACAGGCTCAGCTATGTTTGATTTGCTTTACAATATGACTTTGAGTCTTCAGAAAATAGACTGTTTTACCTCAGAATAGAAGTAATTTGGTCCATAATATAATGCCCAAACTTTGTGATAGCTGTATACTGATTCACTGCTAATTAATTGATCTTTACAATTATGCCATCTGTACATGCAAACCATTTGATCTTATTCTCCAATTTCAAGTCATGAGAGGTTTACAACAGTAAATGAGACAGATAATTTAATTCATACTCACTAGTTCTCTCATTAAACATAAAACAAAATTGCAGTTGAGCAGAAATCTTCACCTTTCACATAAGTCTACGTATGTATTTATTTTCAGCAAGGGACAAGGATTTTTAAAAGAAGTTCCTGTCCTGAGCCATCTGAAGCTTGTGATCATTAAGTGATGACATCTAATAATCATAATAATAATAATAATAATAATAATAATAATGATAAGTGATAAGATCTCTATGACTACCATACTTATTTCCCATTAACAAACTGCAATAGATGCTTTTGGGCTATGCTTCAGCACAGCACAATATGCAATAGAAGAACTAAAGTGGGAAGAAAGTTCTAAATCATGACATTCAGGGAACAGCAAAATAATAAAATACTGAAGGCAAAAGCCAGGATGCTGAGTCACCTGGGAAAACAAAGGCAAGATACATTAGCATCTGTGTTGTGTGCCTTCTACGGCCACCTATTCTTAGAAAGAGAGAAAGTTGGAGCAGTAAAAAAAAAAAAAGACCCTAAAGTATAAGCAACAGCTGTTCGGCCATGACGCAGGCATCAATCTTGTTTACCAGAAGATTCGCTGGCTTTCTGCAGTTAACTGTCCCTCCCCGAAAAGAACTTAAGCATAGCTAGTAGCTACTGCACAGTAGCCAGTGATAGTCAGTAACACGCCTGCTGCGAGGATATTTGATGTTTTCCTAAGCACTTTCATTAGAAAATGTGAAGGCTAGAGAATAAAAATGTCAAAATGTTCCCATTGAAAAGTCGGTGCGCACACTTAGTCGCGTCACTTCACAGGTGGAGATTAGCCTGGGCTGTGCTCATCCTTCTCCCTCTATCTCTGTTACCCTAACCTTGCTGAGAAGTATTTTAGTTACTCACTGCCTGCACCTAGAGGCAGCATGCAAACATCCAGGGCTTCGACCACTGCAGTGTATGCAGACAGCACCATCCCTAGTGGGATGCGTCTTGGTCCCATCCCGAGCATCTTCAAACTGGGCAAATATGTGGCAGACCGTAAGGAGTCGGGGATCAAGAAAAAGGTATTACAGTGTGATTTGTAAACTGGAACTCCACAGGTGCACTTGACCTCTGACTGGGATTACCCTTTTGGTCAAGTTTCTGGGATTACCCTTTTACTTGAAAAAATTGCTGTTATGGTTTCACTTTCTTTGATTTTTGGATGTTGTTCCACCTATGTATTTATCATCAGCATTAAATGTCACACTTTTGTCAGTAATTTCTGACAGTTATTGGTTAATTGCTATTTGTAGCAATGGTTCATGCAGCACTTCAACCACTATCACTAATGAATGCATAATTACAGGTTAGTTATTCATAGTTCAGCTTAAAATGGCACAAATACCTATGAACATCCTTAACCACCACCATATCTTATAGTAGTCGATTTATGTATAGTTTAATAAAATCATATATTGGCATACAGCCACAATATGGTGGGAAATTACCAATATTTCACACGTGTGTTAAAAATTAAGCTTGTTATATATTTTAATCAAGGACTGCATTTGTTTTTTTTTTTCAGTAGGCAGGAGAATATTAGTCTTGCTAAAGTCAGTGATACGTGCGTGTGTGCGTATCTATCTGTTGACCTAAGATTTAATTCTTAGAATTTCTGAAAGACCTCTGAACATGCAAGAGCACATGGGGAAAAACTAGTGCAGATCATGGCGCCATTTTTTAACGTAGTCTACAATGGCTCCATGATGCAATGATTTTAATCCCTTAATAAGTTAATAAGTTATGCCTTGGCAGATTGAATCTGCCAAGGGATCTTGAGGGACCGGGGCAATTTATTATTTGAATTTGTAGCAATGGTTCATGCAGAAATTCAATTCCACAATACATGCGGCATGTTCAACAACAGTTGCTTCGAGTTCATACATCCCATGTTCTTGTTTTTATTAAATTTTTTTTTGTCATGTTTAATACAGATAGTAACAGATAACTTATTAAGGATGTTAAAACTTGAAGCAACATGCTGCATGTACTGTGGAATTCTAATTTCTGTTTAACTGTTAACATGTTAAGCAATCAATTATTGAATACATATTATTAACCAGCGACAAAGCGGCATTAAGCTTTACACCAGAAGACAAAATATCAGATAAAGAAATTATATCTACGCTGAACCTAAAGTTAAACTGTTTAACACCAAAACACAAACATTACAAATACCACCACTGAATGTAAGTACCAGTTTAAATTTAGACACTAAACACACATTACATTTCCGAAATACTTTAAACTACCTGACTAGTCATTTAAAACTTTTTAATTTAATATCAAACTGGCTGTTTCGGTACAAATTAAAAATAAATAAAAAAATATCTCTCTGAGAGACTCACAGACTTGCTGAAAGGAGTTTGCTGGAGTTCACTAGTCACTGCTGACTTTAAAGTTTAGTAAATTAGTAATTTACTGTGACCGTTACACTTTCAAAGTATGAAAACAAGTGTTTACGAAAACTCACCTAACTCAACAACAGCAGAGAATTATTTGGAGGAGCAATTATTGAGGAGATTGAATCACCTGACTCTACAACCTCCAATCACTTCTCCAATGTATTTGAGTTAGACACGATTTTTCACAGCATTGATTGGTTCAGGTCCTGAGGAACCCGAACTGAAAAAAAATGTACGGTTACTGTCCACGTTTTTTTTTTAAACTGTCAGAGCAGACAAATGGTTTCAAACCATTACATATTACTAGGACTCAGTGGCTCCATATATGATTTTGTCTTCTCAGTTCAAAAAAAAAAAAAAAAAAAAAACAACACGTAACTTGAAAGAGGTGGCGCGCGCCCCTGCGCCCATGCCTAAATCCGCCACTGGAGAAGGTTACTAAAACTTTTCTCAGAAGCATGCTTTCAGGGTTGAAGCATTATAATCCTCTTCCAGATAACCAAAGTATGACTTCAAAGTCTGGCTTGATTCATTTATTTAAACTAATCACCAAGGAAGTGCACAGGAATTTAAAAAGGACTTTGGCCATGTACTTCACAGGCACTTATTGGATAAAATAAGTGGTCTGAGTAATCCAAAACGGTGAAATGAACAAGAAAATGCAAAAAAAAAAATGGATGCAGTGATTGATGATGGGATCATGAAGATAGGCTGGACAGAAATCAGTTACCGGTGGAGAATCACACTAGACACTGTCAAGAAGAGTACTGTTTAAAATGGTTGCTAGATTTTTTTTGGTGGGTTACTACTAGCCTACTATATTAGGTACACAATTTGCCAGACAACAAGACTGGCCGTGTTTGACCTAATGTGCCACAGAAAACATGGTCAGCCACACTACAGGGGAGAATTATACTACAAAAGTCAGCCTTATGATATTGCAGAAAGGGCCCGAGTAAAGTAATTGAGAGGAAACAGATAGGGAAACTACCATTGCACTGTAAAGGGCATTAGTAAGCCCAAACAGACTGTGCAGAACTCCTTGCTAACATTTAAAGCTGTTTCCATTCAGGTAGTTTAAAAAAATATTGTTCTTCACTGCTTTCGTGTGAAAATTCAGGACTTAATTTCAAAAAATGGTAAGAGGAAATGCTGTTTTTCCCTAGCACTGAAACTGTAATATCATAAGCATCTCTTCCTCAAATAATATTTATGTATAGCACAATAGTCAGTGAAGAAAGAGGAAGCATCTACATAAGGTTTATTGAGTTGTTGGCACATAGAGAATTGAAGCATTTTCCACCAGGAACAATGAGATTTATAAACTCTAATCTTGATTTTCATCTCATTGCACCTCTCTAAATCATTTAATAAACACATATGACCTGGTTTGTGTGTGTGCCTGTATCTTTCTGTGTATGTGAACTAGTGAGTCTGGGTATATGAGTGTGTATGTCTGTGTGTGTAGGGGGGGGGGGGTGGGACACAGAGTGAGTCTGGGTATGTGTGTGCATATGTGTATATGAATGCATGACTATTTCCTAGCCTGAGATCTGCTGTAGGCAGAAGAATAGACGAAGGCATGCCCCATTCATGTATGCCTCCACACAGAAGACGCTCTAGCTGAGAATCGAACGGACAACGTCGTGCTATGAGGCGACAACGCTACCGCAGCACCACCACCGCAGTCTCCCTTCTAATGTCAGTAAATGTTCTGACAGTCTTTCCTTAAATTTTCTATTGCATTTGCATATAAAAAAACATGAACAAGCATCACATACAGCTTGATAAATAATATTCTCAGTATTGACATGTGGCAATACATCTAAATTCACAATGCCTTTTGATAACTGGATGAAGAAAATCAACTCCTTGTTTAATGTACCTACACAAAATGCAGTTATAGCATGGTATTATACCTTCAGTTTCAAATTAAATTTCCTGCATGATATTAAACTTTAAAGATTTATAACATTGCTTCTGTTTTAAATTCTGTCCACTCTTAAAGGTAAAGTCCAGACATTGTTTTATCCATGTCCTTACTTCCGCTGATGAATTCAAGATGGACCCATTCCTTTCTATTATATATTGCAGCTGATTACTTCTTCAGATATATTTAGTCATGTATCTTACTGAATTATTTCTATTGTCTTTATAGTATTTACATATTTTTCAGATGAAAAGAATGGTCTAGCTTCATGTCCTCGTACATTGTTTATATAATTTTTAACATTATTCAGTAATTTATCACTGTCAGCCTTCTCTTTAAATTCATTAATCATATTATTCATCTCTTGTTTATAAAGCCTTTCGTTTGTACTCAATCGGCTTACTCTCAATAATTGAACTTTCACTATTGCTATTCCTTTAAATACATGATGGGGGATACATGCTATATCTATGAAGGACGCCATTAACCTGACTTATTTCCTGTAGATGTTGGTACTAATTTTTACATCATTTATGGATATTTTGACATTTAAAAAAATTAATTAGCTCCAGTCTCTACTGTTTCCAGAACTACCTCCATTCTTCTAGCAAACCCAGTCTCTATTGTTCTCAACACTGCATCTATCCTTCTAGTAAACCCAATCTCAGTTGTTCTCAGCAGTTCCACTCCCACTGCCCCCTTCTAACAAACCAAGCCTCAATTGTTACCTGCGCAATTTCCTCCTCCAAATCTAATCTGCATTGCCTCCAGGTCATCAACTCCTCCTCCTATCAAACCCAGTCTACCCTGTCTCCAGCACTGCCCCCTCCTATTACCCAACCCATTCTGCATTTTCCCTAGCATTACCCCCTTCCTCCTAGCAAACTATCTGTTCACTATCCTCAGTACAGCCCTCTCCCCAGCACAGTCCCCTCCCCTGCACTACCCCCTCCCCAGCACTGCCCCTCCCCAGCACAGCATCTTCCTCAGCACAGCACCTTTTTCAGCACACCTCCCTTCCCAACACAGCCCCCTCTCCTGGCACAACCCGTTCCACATCACTGCCACTTCCCCAGTGCAGCACCCTCCCCATCACTGCCCTTCTCCTCCTAACAAACTCAAACTACAGTCTCTCCATTACCACTCCCCCCCAAAATCATTCCAATCTCACTGTTAATACATCTAAAAACACCTTGATGCCTAATCTCTTAGTATAACATAAGAAACTTACTTGTTTTCTACATGCCCTGCATCTTATCCTACCATCAAGTATGCCACAATATTTAATGCACAGAGAGTCCTACATAGTATTTAATGTTGCCAAGCTATGATTGTCCTGATCACAAAATGGTAATAGCTTCAGAATCAATATATAACCAAAAATACACCGAGGTACCACACAATAGCGTCTTTATTACACAAAAAATAAGAACAGTGGTGAGCGCTTTCACAAAACTAATTGCTTCATCAGACAAGAAAATAAAACACTCCATTGCTTATATACAGATGGAACCATTGACTCAATCACTGATGTCATAGGTCAATTAAGGCATTAAAGCTATATAACTTATAAATGTATAAATGTAGAAAAGGCTACATATAGAGAAAACTGCATATAAAAGACACATAAAAAACTGCATGTAAATGCATATAAAAACTGCATACAAAAACTATATACAAAAACTATATACAAAAACTATATACAAAACTGTTGGTAAAAGACCTAAGTAATGTGCATAGGTACTATAGCTATGAAAAATTAAAGGATAAAAATCTAGATCTAGTTATAAAATCTATCTACAATATGTATGTATAATTAAAAGTAGTCTATGTCTCTAAAATATGAAAAAATAAGGTGTAATGGGTGTATGAGGTGCCTAAAATTAAACATGTTTGAGGCGTCTTGCTTTCAAGAAAGGAACCAAGGAAGTAGAGCCATTAAGGCCTGGATATTTATCTGCATTCACTTTAATGATCCATCTCTGTTCACAGCTTTCAGTAAAATTTTCTATATCCCCTCCTCTAATGTTTTTGTGTATGCGCTGTAGCACAAAAACTTAAAGAATGTGAATTATCTGTATTAATAATATGCTGGGCGAGAGTGCATTAGTGGGTTTCTTATTTTTGACATCACAAAGATATTCTAGAAATGGTGTGGGAACTGTTGTGAGGGAAAGGCTTCAATAACTAGTAATGTATTCAGAATTAGTAACAGACTCACGGCTCTCAGACTTCACTGTAAGTATAGGGCAGTATTCAAAATCCCAGCCTATGCCTCACAGGAGGGTTGTAATAGCAAATTAAAGAGTGCATTCAGGCAGCAGTTTCAAGAACTGTTAGATAAAGAAGGACAGCATGAGTCAATGTTGATAATTAGGGACCTGAATGCATACGTCGGGATGGACAGATCAGGATATGAAGACGACTTCGGTCAACATGGTTGAGGCAACTGGAATAAAGGAGGAGAAGCCATTCTAGACTTCAGTCGGGCAAATGGCTTATTTATTTATTTTATTTTACATTTGTTAACCGGGATAGTCCTACTGGACACAGGTCCATTTTCGGCGGAGGCCCAGGTAGAAAAGCTCCACATATGGATAGTTACATAAGAGTTAATGGTGAGAAACACATAGTTCAGAAGAGGGACAGTCACAAGACTGCATGCAAGAGTAGCCAACATGCTGCATGCAAGAGTAGCCAACATGCAACTCAAGAAGACCTCCTCCTGAAAAGGAAAGGGTGCTGACGTAGTATTAGTGATTGCAAGGGCATCCCCAGTGAAACCATCAGCCCACAACACAAACGACTGGTTGCCATAATCAGTTACAAGTAGTGGTCAGAAAAGGCACTAAGGTCAATAGACACTAAAGTACTGGAGGTTGACAGGAGAGAAAGCACTAGAGAAAGTGCAAGAGTTAAAGGAAATACTCAGGTCTCTAGCACCTCGGGAAAAAGAGGAAATAGGGAAGTTGGAGAAGAATGACAGCACCTCAAAAAGGCATGTGCGTGGACTACAGCACAGATATACAGCTGAGTTGGTTATGAAAATAAGCCATCTGTTTTGTAGAAATATAAGAGCTCAAGGAAGGTTAGGCCCTTACAGTATATAATGCTAGACAGGAATTTATGAGAGTATAATGACAGAGCTTCAAGATTGTCCTGCTAGCTTAGGTCAATGATCTTTTTAGTTATGAGCCCCTGAGAACTTTCTAGTTGTGTGCTGTTTGGTTGTGTGATAGTTTAAATAGAAACACACTAAAAGGGCTAGTCTGTCATTAGTCTGAACAATGCAGAGTATAGAAGAATGACCTTTTTACATGTATGAGATTCCTACACTTGGGCTAAACAGGATTTCTGGAGCACTGTTTCTATGTGGTGGTCAAAGAATGAAAAGCTGTCTACAAAGATTGCCTAAACACAGTGGTAGCCTGGCATGAGGTGCTGTCAAGGTTTGACAATGCTACACTTTAATTTAAATCTGTTTCTATTATGGTTTAGCCCTTGCTATAGTAAAAATTCACGTTATAATTGCAGATCGTTACACAGAATTTAAATTTCTGGATTTACAGTTAGCTAAACATTTCATAACATACTGGGATTTAAGAAATGAGCTGCTATGTGCAGAATAAGAGTGGCAATTATGTCCAAATAGTTGAAACGAACCAGGATTAATGATGATGCACATTTAAAAGCATACACATTGGATTCAAAATATTCTTAGTGATTCCATAGACATGACTAGAGAAGACAATAAAAGCAATAAAAAAAGTTTTTTACCATCATGTTACACACCTTGTTTGAAATTTCTTCCAAGAAATTACTTCTTCCATGACCCAAAGATTAAACAACTGGCAGTCTTGTAGCAGTCACAAACATCACTGTATCACTCTGCCAGAGACCAACTATACAACAAAGAGCAAGCTTTGATGTTACAAAAAAAAAACACTTCCAATAATTTGATTTTATTAGAACAATTACTAAAATTAATTTGTTCTGCAATAACAATATAATATCTGCCCAACTGAATTTGTGACCAGTACTTGTTTGTTGTATGTGAATGTTTGCATGTATGCACATGTTTGTGTGTGTGTGTGTTGTGTAGTACAAAAATCTAGCAGCAATGTTTAAATTCAGTTGTTCTACTTTTCATTCATTTGACAGAAATGTGTGACTGGGTTCTTCCGAAGGTTTGATTATGAAAATAATGCCATTTAATGAAAAACAATAAACTGATACGGTTGAATAACCACAAATCTGATGCATGGTATTCTGCTCCAGCAATGATAACATAATCCTATAAAGCAGATATATACGTGCAATTAATGTGAATTAGTTTCATATACATGTTTTGAGATAGTCCGAATGTTTGGGACTTCAAAACAATATTCACAGCATTTGCCTACTTAACTTTTAGGAGTAAGGCTGTGACTGTGTCCTAGGTGGCATCTCTTTGAGGGTAAAAGTCTAGCGATCTCTTGTTTGATTCCACTGTCTGCACCATGAAAATGGTTGCATGGAAGTATGACCAGGCACAAAAGATTAAAAAGTGCCTATGTAGCATCAACTGATCAAATTGTATTGATTACAAACTGGAGAGAATAAATGTGAAAATAATGGGTCAGAAGGGCGGATCCTTAGAACATACAGTAGGAGGAGCTATGGGAATGAATTATGGGGCACTGTTGGTTAAAACTTGTGATCATTTATCACATTTTGCTATAATATCAACTTAATATGATATCAGGGTACTTAATATAAAGTGAACGAGGGACAACATGGTAAAACTTATAGACTGAGAAGAGAAGGGTCTCTCTAACTGCAGTACAATTCATGACATGATGATGATGAGTGGGATTTATCTGTGCTTTCTTAGCACTGAGAGGTTTGTGCCAATACCAAGCTGTCCTTAGCTATGCATCTGAAGATCTGTAATTTTAGCATGGACCTCCTGTCCAAAACAACATGGCTACCACTCCCTGGTGCATTAGTCTAGGACCTTTGTATGCAAATAAGGACAGCTGTTCTGAATGTATGTGCAGCTTATTAAATCAAGGCAGTTAACAGCAGAGCCTGGTAGTAACCCCATTATGCAATGTAGTTCTTACTATAGCCTCCCTCCTTCTAACAAACCTAATCTCCATTGTTTCAAATACATGAATAAACACTTAGCAAGAGCATTAGTTTGAACTTCCCTTCTTTGTTTGTGTCTTTCGGCTTTCCGGTTAGGGGTCGCCACAGCGGAACTCCAGTCTGCTAATGATTGGTAGTGGATTTTTACGTACAGGGTTACCAGCCCTGATGCACAACCTTCAACGAAGGCACGCCCCATTCACGTATGCCTCCACACAGAAGACGCTCTAGCTGAGAATCGAATGGACAACGTCTTGATATGAGGTGACAACGCTACCGCAGCACCACCACCGCAGTCTCCCTTCTAATGTGAGTAAATGTTCTGACAGTCTTTCCTTAAATTTTCTATTGCATTTGCATATACAAAAACATGAACAAGCATCACATACAGCTTGATAAATAATATTCTCAGTATTGACATGTGGCAATACATCTAAATTCACAATGCCTTTTGATAACTGGATGAATAAAATCAACTCCTTGTTTAATGTGTCTACAAAAAATGCAGTTATAGCATGGTATTATACCTTCAGTTTCAAATTTAATTTCCTGCATGCTATTAAACTTTAAAGATTTATAACATAGCTTCTGTTTTAAATTCTGTCCTCTCTTAAAGGTAAAGTCCAGACATTGTTTTATCCATGTCCTTACTTCCGCTGATGAATTCAAGATGGACCCATTCCTTTCTATTATATATTGCAGCTGATTACTTCTTCAAATATATTTAGTCATGTATCTTACTGAATTCTTTCTATTGTCTTTATAGTATTTACATATTTTTCAGATGAAAAGAATAGTCTAGCTTCATGTCCTCGTACATTGTTTATATCATTTTTAACATTATTCAGTAATTTATCACTGTCATCCTTCTCTTTAAATTCATTAATCATATTATTCATCTCTTGTTTATAAAGCCTTTCATTTGTACTCAATCGGCTTACTCTCAATAATTGAACTTTCACTATTGCTATTCCTTTAAATACATGATACAAGGAGTGGCGTACGGCAACTGTGGTCCCACTCCACAAAGGCGGTACCTCTACGGACCCTGGAAATTACCGCTCCATAAGCTTAACAAGCCTGGTCTGCAAAGCTATGGAGAGGATCATAATGGAACTCATAAACAAAGACATAGGGGACTTGCAGACATTGGACCCGACCCAGTTTGGCTTTGTCAAGGGCAGATCATGCCTTTTGAACTTGGTCGACTTCTTCGAAACAGTCACCAAGGCCATTGATGAGGGAAAGGCAGTCCATACAGCCTACCTTGACCTTGCAAAAGCTTTCAACACAATACCCCACTTGGGTATTATAGAGAAACTTACCATCTTAAATGTAAACCCATATGTCACAAGATGGGTTGCAAACTGGCTAAAGGACAGAACCCACAGGGTTAGAGTTGCTGGCGCCATGTCAGACTCCAAGCCGGTCACAAGTGGGGTCCCACAGGGCTCAGTCCTTGGCCCCCTGTTGTTCGGCATCTACTTCTCAGAAGTACAGGCAAACATAGGAGGACTATGGCTGACAAAGTTTGCAGATGACTGCAAACTGGGCACCATAGTGGAAAGTACATCGGACACAGATATCCTTCAGAGGGTCTCATGGAAACTGATAACTGGTGCCAGAGCCATGGCCTGAAGTTAAATGCCAAAAAATGTATAGTCATACCCTTCGGGAAAAACAAGGTAACCCCAAGCTACCATATAGGTGGCAATCCATTAAGCACAGAAGAGGTTATCAGGGACCTGGGGACCCAGGTTGACAGTGGCCTTTCTTTTGACACTCACATTGCTAAAGTGGTTAGAAAGACCTTCTACATTGCCCACCTGATCATGAAGGGATTCATATCCATATCAAGTGAGGTCATTGTTCCCCTGTACTCTTCACTTATCAGACCAATGATCAAGTACAATGCCCCATTCGGGATGTATCTCACCCGACACCTGCAGCAATTGGAGAGACCCCAAAAGTTCTTCATCAAAAGGATAAAGGGACTCCAAAATCTATCATATGCTGCCAGACTGAAGAAACTCCAGCTCTATTCAGTCGCATACCGCCTGCTCAGAGGTGACCTGTGCCTGACATACAAGGCCATGTCCAACCTGGAATTAATGGACATGCTCCACCTCAAAAAATCCAAATCTACCAGATCCACTAGATCAAGCGACTTAAACCTTAGCACGGATATAAATAGGACATGCTGGAGGGATAGATTTGTCACCCAGAGACTCCCTATGCTGTGGAATAGAATCCCAGTCCATGTGAGGCAGAGCACCTCGCTAGCTCTGTTCAAGAGAAATCTTGACCGGTGGATGGGAGATCATAGGTTTACCCCGGGAATCATCTCTGTGTCACTGCTGGACAGAGGCACAACAAACTAATGGGCACAGTATTTTTTAACATAAGGGGTGGCGGAAGCCACAAAACTTTGGGCTAGGCTTATAAATGCCTTAGGGCAGATAGCCTAGTATAAACCTGTGAACCTATGAACCTATGATGGGGATACATGCTATATCTATGAAGGACGCCATTAACCTGACTTCTTTCCTGTAGACGTCGGTACTAATTTTTACATCATTTATGGATATTTTGACATCTAAAAAATTAATTAGCTCCAGTCTCTACTGTTTCCAGAACTACCTCCATTCTTCTAGCAAACCCAGTCTATTGTTCTCAACACTGCATTTATCCTTCTAGTAAACCCAATCTCAGTTATTCTCAGCATTTCCACTCCTACTGCCCCCTTCTAACAAACCAAGCCTCAATTGTTACCGACACAATTTCCTCCTCCAAATTTAATCTGCATTGCCTCCAGGTCATCAACTCCTCCTCCTATCAAACCTAGTCTACCCTGTCTCCAGCACTGCCCCCTCCTATTACCCAACCCATTCTGCATTTTCCCTAGCATTACCCCCTTCCTCCTAGCAAACTATCTGTTTACTATCCCCAGTACAGCCCTCTCCCCAGCACAGTCCCCTCCCCAGCACTACCCCCTCCCCAGCACTGCCACTCCGCAGCACAGCATCTTCCTCAGCACAGCACCTTTTTCAGCACACCTCCCTTCCCAACACAGCCCCCTCTCCTGGCACAACCCATTCCACATCACTGCCACTTCCCCAGTGCAGCGCCCTCCCCATCACTGCCCTTCTCCTCCTAACAAACTCAAACTACAGTCTCACCATTACCACTCCCCCCCAAAATCATTCCAATCTCACTGTTAATACATCTAAAAACACCTTGATGCCTAATCTCTTAGTATAACATAAGAAACTTACTTGTTTTCTACTTGCCCTGCATCTTATCCTACCATCAAGTATGCCACAATATTTAATGCACAGAGAGTCCTACATAGTATTTAATGTTGCCAAGCTATGATTGTCCTGATCACAAAATGGTAATAGCTTCAGAATCAATATATAACCAAAAATACACCGAGGTACCACACAATAGCATCTTTATTACACAAAAAATAAGAACAGTGGTGAGCGCTTTTGCAAAACTAATTGCTTCATCAGACAAGAAAATAAAATACTCCATTGCTTATATACAGATGGAACCATTGACTCAATCACTGATGTCATAGGTCAGTTAAGGCATTAAAGCTATATAACTTATAAATGTATAAATGTAGAAAAGGCTACATATAGAGAAAACTGCATATAAAAGACACATAAAAAACTGCATGTAAATGCATATAAAAACTGCATATAAAAACTGCATACAAAAACTATATACAAAAACTATATACAAAACTGTTGGTAAAAGACCTAAGTAATGTGCATAGGTACTATAGCTATGAAAAATTAAAGGATAAAAATCTAGATCTAGTTATAAAATCTATCTACAATATGTATGTATAACTAAAAGTAGTCTATGTCTCTAAAATATGAAAAAATAAGGTGTAATGGGTGTATGAGGTGCCTAAAATTAAACATGTTTGAGGCGTCTTGCTTTCAAGAAAGGAACCAAGGAAGTAGAGCCATTAAGGCCTGGATATTTATCTGCATTCACTTTAATGATCCATCTCTGTTCACAGCTTTCAGTAAAATTTTCTATATCCCCTCCTCTAATGTTTTTGTGTATGCGCTGTAGCACAAAAAACTTAAAAGAATGTGAATTATCTGTATTAATAATATGCTGGGCGAGTGCATTAGTGGGTTTCTTATTTTTAACATCACGAAGATGTTCTAGAATTCTGTCTTTAAGAAATCTATTCGTTTTACCTACATAAAACACCGGACATTTCTGACAAAAACAATAATAGACAACATCAGTGCTCTTGCAATCAGCATAAGTATTAAGCTGTAACTGAAAATGCTTGGTGGGGTGGACATAGGTATTTACACTGTAAATATAGGGGCAGGCACTGCATGACCTGCAAGGAAAAGTGCCCTGATGTGAAGAACTGATGGCTTTCTTAGGCACATCCTTGTTACATAACTGTTTCTTGAGTGACATATTGTTCTTGAAACTGAATAGTGGATCTTTACAGGTGATAACCTGCAACTGTGGTACCTCTTGTAATAAGTGCCAATGTTTCTTAATTACGTCAACATATTGGTTGACGTCACTCGCAAACTGTAACACTTATCTAAATTCATTACGTGGCCTAGAGTTTATGTTAGATGGATTATTACATGGAACTACCTCGTTGTTGTTAAAATAAGGTCTACATTTAGTTGATCTCATATGCCATGCATCAGATATAGTTTTATCAATTTCATCAGGTTGGTATCCTCTAGCTATAAACTCAAATTTTAAATTATTTAATGCTAGTAATGCATCCTCATCATCATCATGTAACCTTAATGTCCTATAAACTTGCCCTTTTAATATATTTCTCGGGATGTGCCTGGGATGCATACTAGTTTTGTGTAGGTATGTGTTCTTTCTGCTTGGTTTGGGGAAGATGCTACTCTTGAAGCAGTTAAATTCAGCTTTAGCTAGATGTACATCAAGAAAATCAATCTCAGCTGCTGATAGCCGGTATGTGAATTTTAAAAAGTCAGTGGTGGTATGCAGATAATCAACAAAGGATGAAAAATCTGAACCATTGCCATTCCATAAAATAAAAACATCATCCACAAAACGTACATACCATAACACTTGATGTAAGAAAGGATTCAAACCGGAAAGTATATGTGTTTCTTCCCAGCAGACTAGTGCAAGGTTGGCGTAGCTATTTGCACAAGGAGTGCCCATAGCCACGCCAACCTGTTGCAGGAAAAATTTCTCTTCAAACATAACAACATTATTCTCTAATATAATTTCTAAGAGACTGCATATAAGTTGTATCTTACTATTTGAAAAACATCTATTTGTTGACAGGAAATTTCTAACCATTTCAATACCCCAAGTATTAGGGATACTGGTAAATAATGACTCAATGTCCATTGTAACCAATACAAAATCAGTGTCACTGGTAATAGTGTCCATCCTGTTATGTAACCTTTCAAGGAACATTTTAGTATCTCTTAGAATGGTATGACAATTCTCTAACAATCCATGTATTGTACCTTCAACAAAGATGGATAAGGGCTCGGTGCACCACCCAGCCCCTGACACTATGGGACACATTGGTGGTGAGGCCAGGTTATTATGTACCTTAGGTAAACCATAAATTCTAGGTATAGTGGGTTTGAGAACATTAAAATACTTAAATAATGGTTTGTCTATCAATCCAGTAATAAGAAGATCAAACATAAGAAATGACACTTTATCAATAATAGCATTGACCATAATTTTAGAGACTGATTTATAAGTTTCATTGTTAAGTAAAAGTTTATACATTTGTTGTAGATACAATTGTTTATCTAATAAAACAATGCCTCCTCCTTTATCAGCCTGTTTAATAACTAATGACTGCAAATTCTTTAGCTCTTGTAAGGCTCTTTGTTCGTTAGGAGTGAGATTACTAAAGTAATAGTCACTAGAATCATGCTCACCTATGTCCCTGAAAGATAGTTCACAGATATCTAGAAACTTTTGAACACCTGGTGGGGTATTCGGGATAAAACTACTAGGCTGCCTGTATACATTAGTCCTTGTTCCTGACTCATTAGGAAACATAGATTTCAGTGATAAATTTCTGCCTAGTAGCTTTAAGTCTTTAATCATTTCTGTTACATTAGCTTTTTTGCTGGTATAAAGGACAAACCTTTGTTTAATAAATTAATTTGGTCTGTATTAAGTTCAAAGGAAGAAATGTTTATGACCAAACCTGTATCTAAGTTCTTCTCCTTTTGGGTGTTTGGCCTGCTCCCTCTTGCTGATCAGCCTGGCTGGCTGTCCTCTGTATTGCTGGTTCTTTGTAAAAGTCTTGTAGGGCAAAGCTGCTTTCAGAGAGGGGGAGGAACAGGAGACTGATGAGTAAGAGGTGAGACAGATATCGGGGATGGTTTTACAGCTATTGCTGCAGTCACCATTACTGCTACATAGTTTCAGATAACATTGTGAAGGGTGGGATGTTGGATGTTGTGCATTATACCAGTTAATCCAGATAATGCAATGCGTTATACTAAGGCTGGGGTCATTAGTCTAGTAATCATCTATGAAGCAATGGGGTACAAATAAACACAAGGGAGATGAGTTCATATGTCACAGCTGACAATCTCAATTTTTAACAAGTAGCAGCTGTTAGAGACACAAATGAATACTATCTAAAACACCACACTGGCAGTATTTACAAAATTAATTATAATTAGATGAAAATAAATGACATCTTGTGCCAGAAACGCTTACTGAGCCTAATTGCATATTTGATTCTGTCTGTTAAAATTCCCTCTGCAGCATAGTCTGGCAGCATCTGCAGGTGACATTCTAAGATGACTCTATACCACAAACACATTGTAAGGAATCACTGGGTGTGGGTGCTTATGGTCCTTTAGAATACCCCACCTCAGGCACATAGTGCCATGTTCAATCACTCATGCACACAGACTAGTGCAAAGTACAGCACTACTATCAGTGACTCTGACTCACAACAGCACAGAGAACTCTGACACTGATCAGACAGCAGCAGAACCCTCACACACTACACAAGCTGCGATGCAAAAATAATATTTTCACCAGGTATGAATGGTACAATGTCATTTTGTTTTTTTTAAATACTACTTTTCATTGGAAAGGTACATAATTTATAATCAATCCCTTAGTCTGACATGTCACTTATGGAAGTTTTAAAAATAAATGGCGGTATCTAGTAGCATTCCTTTATGCTATATGCAAGTAGAAGAGTATTTCTTTCAGCTGCAATATGATTAGGATGGCATTATACTAGGGTTGTAGTCACAGTTTGAATCACATCTCAAGTGTAATATTCAGTTAAATAACTCACTGCTCTGCACTTACTACAATAAACAAAAGTGCCCACTGAGACTGTATTTAACGATGGAAATCTTTTACTAATAAGTTACTCTATCGGCAGGTATATGGACAATACCCCTGTCATGTTGGATAAAAGTTGAGTGACAGGTGTTTTTCTGGAGCTAGGCTATTGAAAATAAGTGCTCTTAGATTCTCCATTATGACAAATAAAATGATGTTGCGCTATGCAGAAGGAATGAGTTTGAGCTTTCTTTGCATTTGTCTGAGTCAGGAAAGATAATGGTCGTGAGTGATATTTTGCCACCACCCAGAATGATGCAGTATTCAAAGATAAGACAATTGAAATTAATAATTGTTTGTGTAGGTGGAGTCATTATGTGGGGGGATCCAATATATGTCTGCCTCATATGAGATGACGGAGAAGTTTTCCTGCTTTGCCAGGGACAGTCTGCATTATTCTTACCAAGGCTTTCACATTCTGGCTAAAGGCTTTATCAACCCATAGTGTCTTTTTTAGGCACAGCCCATCTGATGGACATTCCAACCTAGTAAATTCTAATTTGGAGCACATTAATGTAGCTCTACTCATTGCCAGGAATGTTAAGCCCACACTTGAGGCTCTCTTCCACCTTGAGCACCTTCATACATGTGTACTTAGAGAGACATGTTTACAGAGCACTGAAAGCACTCACTGTGTTCTTGGATCAAGGACGTCATTAGATTATGAACACCTTCATAGATGTGTACTTATACAGACATGGTTACAGAGCACTGAAAGCACTCCCTGTGTTCTTGGATCAAGGATGGTATTAGATCATGACAGATTTTTTGAGGCATCATGTTTGAACACTTAGATGTCTAAATCACCATAAACAGGTCTAATTACCCCTTCATAGCTAGCTGTAGAATACCTTCAACATCGTCTTCTGAGCATGATAGCTATCATAATACATTCGCTGAAATCCTCATTAAACCCAGTACCTTTCTAGTGGACTTCAAATATTCATGCACTGCCAATGGTTAGCATGTCCAATGCTTCCTTGATATTAAAATGAATTATTTTTTACAAATAGCCAACCATCCTACTAGGGGCCCAAGTACCCTGGATCTAGTCCTCACAAATGTGGCCCCTTCTTGCACATGTCCATATGCATCATTCTGCCTTTTTAAAGCAGACCTTAAATTAGTGACCTTTTCCTTTAAAACTGGTCCCTTGTAATATCTCTGTGTGTTTAGAGATTTCTCAAAACCAAACCTTCTTCAGTCACTTGATGTCTTAATTTCTGCTGTAATCCTCCTGCAAAAGCTCTCATTGTTAAAGCTACTGCCCTTGCTTCTTACTTCTACTCGAATATTTATATTTATAAGGTAGTCACAATTCACAAGAAATTTAATGATAAATAAAAAAAACATATAATGGAATATCTGTATAAATTAATTATATACAAAAAGAAAGAGATTACTTAATACTTATAAGACATCTCATTCTATCTTAACAGCACACTTAAGCAAACTAGTAAAGAGTTTAAAGGAACTATTAGGAAAGTCATAGCTGAATATGAACTTAAAATAGCCACAAAAATGAAAAATAACAACCGATCTTTATGTAACTATGTCATTAAGTTAAGAACCCAACACCCAACAATGTTTGGTGCTAGTTCACAATAATACTGCACATGCTTACCCAGAAGAAATAGCTAAATTCCTGGCTGCGAAATTTAGAGCAAAATTTACTCCACCCTCAGTTATAGCTATTAAAGACATTCTACAGTCCCAGCCACCCCCTTTAATTACCATGGAATACTTTCTCTCAGCCCTCTCAAACGTTAAGAACACCTCAGCCATGGGCACTGATAATATACCAGGTTGCACGATTATCAGTGCCTAATTCCTTCCTTCACCTCTTTAGTATAAGCATTACCACAGGCTACATTCATGAATCCTGGAAAACAGCAATTGTAATACCATTACATGGACCCTGGTAAATATAGACACATCAGTTCACAAGCCTCAGATGTAAAGCTGCTGAGTGTAGTATCTCATGCCATATTAATCTGGCCATTTATTTTATTTATTTTTATTTATTTTACATTTAAATTAAAAGTCTCTTAACCCTGGAACCTTGTCATTTTGGTTTTGCCAAAGAAGGTCCTGCCTGTTAGACCTCATTAATTTCTTTGAAAAGTATCTGAAGCATTGGAGAGTTGTTATGCAATACATATAGCATAACTGGTCCTGGCCAAGGCCTTTGACACTATTCTGCATGCAGGTATTACTGATAGACTTGTAAATCTGACTCTAAGTCCTTATATTATGTGATGGATAGCTAAATGGCTGTCTGCATCTTCTGACAACAAAAAAATTATTAGTGGTTAATCACAGGGCTCAGCATTCACCCTCTTCTACTTGGCATCTATTTCTCAACCCTTTAGGCCAGCAAACACGTTTACAGAGAACTGTAAATTGGGTGTTGTTATTTGATCTTCCACTGACTCACAATTGTTCCATCATGCATTTGACCATGTTAATGACTGGTGCAAGGACAGTGCCATTAAATTAAATGTGAAAAATGTACTATAGTTGTCACAGTGTGAAAACTGAGGAATTATCTTAAATGGAATTTATTTATTTTTCACCACCTGATTTGCAGATGATTGTGCAATTTGGATCTCCAACCCTAAGGTTGAAGTCAACCCTTTTATAAATCTCTTTTCAAGACTGTCAAATACACTTGGCCAAAAAGTAATACTTGCAAGTCTGCAATATTCTATTTAGCAGCAGGGACCTACACTGCATTTCCCTTATTAAGTGCATTTCCTGTTAAAGTGATGAGGAAACATAAGTATCTATGGGTCCATGTGTCCCTGGATTTACAGTGTATAGTAGAACAGAACATGGCTGCGACATTTAGAGATATAAAAGTGTGATTTGAACAGTGTACCATCAATCTCCTTCTATTTCTTAACAAAATGTATGTTTTATCAAAGGTTCTTTATGTTTTATGTCACATTCCCAAGCAATTCATTCCAGTTTTATAACTCTTTGTAATGCATGCAACGGGGCATTTTGTGGCATGGGCAGACACATACATGCTGTTCATTGCTGTACAGCAACAGGTACTAAAAAACAATTAGCTCAGGGCAGTAGGACTATGGGTCCAAACAAACGTTGTGCATGAACATACTTACCATATGTTTCCATAGACTCATGCCAAACATAGCTAGCATCAACTGAGCTGGGTAGTGCAATGCATTCCAGATGCAGTTCAGAGATAATGGCACTAAGCTAGCTCATTAGCATAACTGCCATGTTACAAAGCCCTTGTTAGTATGAAACAAAGCATGGACACTATTTTGCATGATAACACTTATGGATGAAAATAAGTAGAATACAGGACTTTACATATTAACTTTCTGAAAGTAGGTATACAATTAATGAAGACAGAAAACCACCTAAGAATGTACCTCAGCAGTGAAATCAACACCAGTGGTACATGTAAGGGGACACTCAGCACAATGACATGGCACTGACATGACCCCTTGTGGTGGCAATAATAGTGCAAACCACAGGCAATATGCACCTATAACTATAATAAAAGCTTTCATGCTACCATGTATTTTTTGAAGTATATGAAGTCTGAAACTCAAATATATGTAATTATTTAGTGAATTATGTCCTCATTAATTTGCTATAAGACTGAAAATTTTATGAGGAACAGATCAAAAATATGAAGTAAAAACCCATTCTGTGAAAATCTTGACAACTAAGAGATATGCTTTCAGATCTTCAAGTAAAGATCAAAAAAAAAAAAAAATTCTGCTCCTTCATTCCTGGCACATCAATCAGGTGACTAGATACACAACATGCTCCCTACTCTCCTGCCCCAACCAATCAGGTCCCATTTCTTTTTTATACCAATGTTTCCTATTTTTTGTCTCTGCTATTGAATGGCATTTCCATTATTTCATTTTATTCATATTCTAGTTTCGCCTTAATTTTTTCCTTCCTTACACGTCTTGGTTTGTATCAGTTTGAAAATGTGTCATATTTTATTTATTTATTTATTGTATTTATTTAACATTTGTTGACTGGGTTGGTCCATCTGGGCTGAAGCCCTTTTTCAGTGGAGAACCGGGAAGAAAAGCTCCATAGTAACAAAATATATACAAGTTCCAAGAATAAAAAAAATGTGCTAGTACACAAAAAAAAGAATACATAACAATGTACAGTGAGTATACAATAATAATACTGATTATAGATTGTATACAATGTTGGCTAGCTATGTATATTAAGGTAGGTAGTCTAGGAGAAATTGAATTTAGAGTAAAGAGAAAGGAAGCTAGTAAGGAGTGTTTGGGTAGCAGTGAAGGAGAGATAAGAGTGCAACAGTATTTTGTATTTTGTATTATATTTTACACTTAAGATTTTGCTCACAGCATATTTTTCTTTATTTTGTATAACACTCAATGCCCAAAATAAAAGCAATGAGCCACCCCAATTACTGTGATTTATTAATATTGCATATTATATTTCCTTTTGCAGTATTTAATCATGAAGCCCTAATTCCATGAAAAACACCATCCAATAGATCCTTTTCAAGCCTTTCTAGAAACAAATACTCTACCCAGAGAACCCAGCTTTCCTAATATTACCAAATGTATTGCGTAAACACTCTTTCTGAAAAGATATCGTAAAATTTCCCCTGCAACAATCAAAACCTTTATATCTTGTATTACATCATTCCATTATTCTAGTATACTCTATCTCCATATTTCATGCCTAATACTTTATTATCAGACTTAATGAACTATATACTGTCTATTTTCCTTATTTCTCTAAATCCTTTACTTTTCTCTGTGCTTAAATCTAATATAACCACCCTCAGAAGAAAATACATATCCTTTATAACTTCACTTACACATACCTTATGTTAAACTATTATAACACTGTCATCTTCATAACTCATTATAATAGGATATTTCCATAAGTCCCCATAAATCAAATTTGCCTCATGATTATTTCTTTATTTTTTGTTTTACAGTTTAAAAAAAAAAAAAAGTTATGTACTCATCCCTGATGTACCAAAATGTTAACTTGAGTCTTTCTACTTAAACAATCACTTATTAATACCTTTGTAGTTACATTTCATAAACAACTTACAAAATGTGTATTTGTTTTAATATCATACTCTTTTAAAGTATTCCCTAACTGATTATGACCATTTCAATGTCACATGGAATCACTTTGCATTCATATTGGCTTTGTCCAGTTTTGTCTATTACTTCCTTATCTATAACCAACATATCTCTTCTATCCTTTCCTTTCATCCTATATACTCTGTGACCAAATACCTTTTTATGACATTATTTAACCTTATTTGAAAAATCATCATGAATATTTTATAATCCACATTACATATTGTCATGGTATATAGTTACTTAATAGTTTACTATCATTCTTCTAAATAAGTCTTATAATACTTTTATATATTTTCCTTGATTGTATGCCTTGATTTATCCACTCACATACTACTTTATGAAAATATTACAGCACATTTTGCTAATTTTTTCTGTAAAATCTGTAATCAGTACCATCATCCCCAGTACAGAATCAATCCTTCCTTTCTTTTTGCCCTTTCGAATTTCCTCTGTAATAATTTCTCTGCATAACATATGCATTGCTACTACAGAAACATTTTAACTCCCATTCTGCACAATGTATAACCTGTTTCTGTGATACAAAGATTCAGAAAAAGAATGTACATCTTTAGTTATTTCTTCTGGCTTATTAACTATCAAACCAGTATAATATCACTAGCTATCCTGGAAAAGCAATAGTAACACATATTGTACTATAATTGACCTTGTGTGATATAATGATTCCTGAAGAAATCATTGTCCACCACACATATCTTCCCATACTTGCTATATCTGTTCTTTTTCTTTTATGTTATTTACATATCTATCCAATAAGCATATTATATCACATTTTAACGGTTTTGCACCACAACAGTTCTTCTGCTTTCACGTTTATACTGCCTGTATTAAGGAAAAGGATAGAACAATTATCCTTTACTTTTTTTGGTATCAAGTTGTCTTTCAAGCCATTCTTTTTCTTTTTCTTCCTCTAATTCAGGCTTCTATAGTAGCACCTTTCCTTCTGCTTCTTTTATACTTTTTTTCAGTCGCATTAGATTTTTAACAACCGTTTTTCCCACAGCCGGACAGTCTTTATCTTCTTCTTCATCGACAGAAGCATCTTTCTTCTACTCTTTATTCTAAACACTTATTTATAACAAAGGTACTGTTTAAGGTTCTTCTCCCTTTTATATACAAAATACGGTGACTGACCAACTACCATTTTTACTTCAGGTTTAGCACTTTGCTAATGAAGAAAGTGAAACTACTAATGTTTTTTTTTTAGGGAAAACAAGTTTCCAACTGAAACTACCGATCCAAATAACAGCTCCTCAGAGAGAACGGAGTCAAAAGAGAAAGAGAAGCAGGAAAAGCTGGAATTTACAAACAACCATGTGAACACAGATGGGACCAGGACAGCTAACCAATATACAGGTGAGACCAATTACAAGAAGCCAAATGAACTGAGTTGTTCAAAAACTAATGTATTTAATTTATCTGATAGCATTTTAAATGAATTTGAATTAAATGTATTAAGTAAAGGACTATAATTTATACCCTCTGTAGATGCAAATTTAAATGACACACTTTCTGAGCCAAGTCTTTTTGTAAGGAATATTGATTTGAAATTGACTTTTAAAACAGATATGTCTAGCATAAATGGTGACTTAAGAAGAAAAAGCACCTTTATTCCTAATGGTATACCTACTACAAAAGCATTCTATAATATGTGTGAAAATGAGATATACAAAATATTTTTTGAGACCAATAAGAATAAGTTTTATAATTTTACTTGTTTAGAAAAGAAAGCATTTCTAGAAATTTGTAGTAGGAAAGATGTTGTTATAAAACCTGCAGATAAAGGTGGAAAAGTTGTACTGATGAATGCTAGTGATTATAATGAATGGATACACATATTGTTGCTTCAGACTGATACATTTAAGACGATTTCTCTGACTGATTTGAATGGCATTATTTATCGTGTGAAATCTTTCCTTTATGATATACTTATGGAAGGTTCAATTACACCTGATTTGTATAATTATTTATACACTGCTAATCCAGTTGTTCCCTTCATATATGAATTTCCAAAAATACATAAGAGCTTGTTAACCCCACCTATGAGACCTATTGTCTCTGGTGGGAGATGGATTACTACTCCCCTTTCCAAGTATTTATAAAAGTAACTTCATGGTGTATTGCAGTACAGTGATAGTTATATAAAAGATACAAATTATTTTCTTTGTTCTTATATAAATGCTTAAATATGAACATGAACTATGTTATCACTGATTTATTTTTATTCACATTAGACATTAAATCATTCTTAACTGTGATACCTAATGATTTAGGTATACAATATGTGAGAGAATTTTTAACTAAACATAGTACCTTTTCAGTGACTAAAGTTTCTACAGTATATACAATTTTGGATGTTATATTGAATAACAATGCATTCATGTTTGATAATGAGTACTTTCATCAATTATTAGGGATAGCGATCTGCGGTGGTGGTGCTGCGGTAGCGTTGTCGCCTCACAGTAAGACACTCTCCGGTTCAATTCTCAGCTAGAGCGTCTTCTGTGTGGAGACATGCGTGAATGGGCATACCTTCATTGAAGGTTGTGCATCAGGGCTGGCAACTCGGCATGAAAAATCTACTACCAATCATTAGCGGACCGGAGTTCCGCTGTAGTGACCCCTAACCGGGAAAAGCCGAAAGACGCAACAACATTAGGGATAACGATGGGAACACCGGTAGCAAATAATTATGCTAACCTTGTACTTTCCAGATGGGAAGAACTTTTTGTTTATGAATACTCTAATGGTGAAGTTAGATACTAGAATGAGAATTTTAAATTTTATAAGCGTTTTGTGGATAACACCTTCTTGTTATGGTTAGGTGACATAGAATCCTTACATACCTTTGTTAATTACTTACAACAGACTACTGATTTCTTGAAATTTGATCTATTTTTTTCTAAAAAATCTTTAAATATTCTTGATATTAAAATAGAAATCAGTAATAGTAAGTTTGAAACTTCAATTTTTAAGACGAATGTACAAACAACTAGGTATGTACATCATACAGGTATGCATCCTAGGCATACTTATAATATTGTTATAAAGAGTCAACTTTTGAGACCTAGTCAGCTTAAGACTAGAGAAGAAGAGTTTATGATGGAAAGGGATGCAGTGTCAAATGATTTTCATGCTAGAGGTTATTCTAAACAAGTTATTGATCAGAATAGACAGTTGGTCATATCTCAGAGAATTGATATTGCAAAACCTTTTGTGTTATGCAATGGGGTAAGTCATGAGAGAAAAAAACATGACTGTAGAAAAGAGGTCCAAACAAGTGAGATACGTTATGAAATTTAATAGGCGTACACCCCAAGTAAAAAATATAATTTGGAACAATTGGGGCATCTTGGAATCTGATCCTGAAATAAAAAAGATAGTTGGTCAGTCAACGTATTTCGTATATAAAAGGGAGAAGGACCTTAAACAGTACCTTTGTTATAAAGAATTAAGCAGTGATCATCTTACCTTAGTAAGAAAGCTACCTTACCATGCTATAATTGCTCCTTCTGTAAATATATAAATAAGAGCAATGAATTTATTCACCCTATTTTTGGGTAAGATGTTCTATTTTAGTAGCTTTGCTGTATGTACTACTGAAAATGTGGTATATCTTGCTAATTGCAACAAAGGCAGTTGTTTCTATGTAGGTAAATCAACCAGAAATTAAAATAACGTACTCAGAAATTAGGAGAAAAATAGAAACAAATGCTTTAGCAAGACACATTATGCAATATGGCGAAAACCACATTTTTAAATTTAGGGTTCTACAAAAAATAACTATAGGCCAACAAGGGGGTGATATAGTAAATAAAACAGAATTATCTGAGTATAACTGGATTAATTACTTCTGGGCAGATAGATATCCTTGTTCAAATGTGAAAAATACTATTAAGCCATTATTAAAAGAAAGACAGGTATCTGAACTTTGAAAGTTTTATGTATGTATTTTTGAAAGTTTTTATGTATGTATTTTTGGTTTCTAGACATATATATATATATATATATATATATATATATATATATATATATATATATATATATATATATATATATATATATATATATATATATATATATGTTCATATATCTTTAAATGTTATTTAAATAACCATGTGATTCTAATTCTGAATTTGATAGGCTGGATTTGGTTATATATACTGAATGTTTTTTATTATTTGATGTAACACTGATGAAGAGTCTTGTGACTTGAAAGCTTTGTGTAAGTGAGAGGTGTACTTACACAATGACACTGGAGGATAAACTCTCACATACAAGTGTCCATCAGCTTGTTGAAACCATGCACATAACACTCACCTCACATAATGCACAACAAACATATAGACTAATGTATGCTGAAGCACTTAAAAGCAATCTTCCTAAACAACAAAGATCACTTAAAAAGCCTGTTGACAAAGCTATGCCTCAGCAAACCCAAAGACACTCAGAAAAAAAATAATACTTTATACCACACATTCTGCCACTCTCAGTGGGCCTGCAAACACTAAACCACTAAGGCAAACAAACACACTCAGGACTCTCGCCATAGGGGATTTCATTCTAAGATATATTGATCTCCCTCTAACCAGGCTGAACAAGGAGAAGATAACTGTTAGTTGTTTATCTGGAGTCCACCAAATCATGCACTCAATCAGATGATAATGCTACAGATGCCAGTATGTCTCCATTATAGTCCATGTAGGTGTAAACAACCTGAGATGTACCTCGCTGGACTATATGAAGAGAGAGACATTGTAGAGCTTTCATACTATGTGTCTCATGCTTTTTTGAAGCTAGCATTGAGCAGCATATTACCATCTTCAAAGATCATGTCACAATATGAACAAAAATTGATTGAATTCAACAGCCGGCTGTCTTTGTGGTATCATTCAAAGAGGATCCACTATTTGTCAGCTTGGGAGGATACGGTTAACAGACCATATTGCTTTGGCAAGAATGGCCTACATCCTTCACCTCTAGGCTTTGGAATACTGGATAAAACTTTATCTAACCCCATAGTGCCTTTTTCAGGCAATGCCAAATTGACACACTTAGCAATATAGCAAAATCAGCTCATAGAAACTTCAAGGTGTACTGCTCAATGCCAGAAACCTAAATAAAAAACTGCACTTCCTCCAAGCCCTCCTCGCACTCAAGAATATAAACATCTGTGCAGTTGCCAAGAAGCATAAAGAGGGTGAGAGTACCCAAGCAGTGGAAGGTTTCAATTCCTTCCACACATATAGACCAATAGTTGCACAGACAAGAGCTAAAGGTGGAGGTGTTTCAGTACATCAATAACAAGAATACCTCTATGGTGGTCAAACTAGATGATGTGCTGCTCCTCCACATGCAGATCACCATAGACAAAATATTGTGCCATAACTTTGACAGCTATAAGTCACCCTACTTGTCCCAAGAAGCTCACAATGCATACTTGGAACTACTTGAGACACTTAACATCCAACCTACCACCCTATTCCTGGGAGACTTTAATTAACCATCTATAGACTGAGAATCCTACACAGCCTCAAATCAACGGGCACACATATTCCTGGACTTCATAAATAATACAAACACCCTTGACCAAGTAATGCATATGAACACTAGAGGCTGCAACATACTGGATCTCAAGCTTACAAATAGGGGAGAATGCTGCAACCCCCCATGTCTCAAACTCCCTGGTAAGGTCTGACCATAAAGCTATCTCCTTCAAAATCAAACCAGTAACTGTTAGAAACTATTTCAAGCCAAATTATCTTTTATTAAGTGATATTTTGTCAAAATTAAGTGCCCCTCCAAACCCCGAGAATGCAGCAGCCTATCTGAATTGCTCTAAGAAACTCTGTGCAACCATGTCAGTGGCTGCATAGAGGCTATTGTACATATCAGAAGTAAGCCCAGGACTAGTCTCAGAAACAAACTGCCTTGGTGGCATCCCAGTTTAAACAAGATACACAGCAAAAGGAAAAAAATATGGTAAAAAATCAGGAAGAGGAATTTCCATGAAGATAAAAACTCTCTCTTTAACAAAATAGACAAATTATAGGGCTAATTAGGTCAAGCAAAGAACTCTGAGGTTAAAATAACCTCCCAGGTAAAAGATACCATAAGCCCTTCTTCATCTATGTCACAAACCTCAAGCACCGCAAACACTAATGTGCTGAACTGGTGGTTAATGGTGACACATTCACCGAGCCTGGGTATATAATGAACCTGTTAGTGGACAAATTCAGTTCTAAATTTATCCCCCACCCCACCCCAACTATTCCCAAAAAATACCCTCATATATAACCCCTCCAACTACAACTAGGGAGCATGTACTTGCTATGCTCACTTAAACCAAGAACACGGCCTCCGTGGGCTCCGATAATATCCTAGGATGCCTCCTGAATAGTCTAATATACAACCTATCACCACTCATTATTTAACTATTGTCTTAAAACAGGTTTTGTACCACATGAATGGAGGACTGTGACTGTCATCCTCTTTCATAAGGGAGGATTCTCAACAGATCCTGGAAACTGCAGACCCATTAGTCTGACTAGTTTTATTTACAAAGCCATGGAATGAATTCTCATGAAAATTATCAAAAAAGACATAGGACATCTCCAGGTATTGGATCCATCCCAATTTGGCTTTCTCAAAGGAAAGTCGTAGTTACTGAATCTTGTGGACATCTTTAAAAAAGTCACTAATGCAATGGATGAGGGAAAAATGGTTCATACTTCCTACCTGGATCTGGCTAAAGCATTTCATACAATACCCTACTAGGACATTGTCAACAAACTTATGGAACTAGGTATAAATCCCATTATAACATGCTGGACAGCTGGCGGGCTCACTGATAGAACTCAAGAGGTTAGAATGAGTGAGGATACCTCCACAAAAATGCTGGGCACGAGTGGAGTCCCCAGAGATCTGTGATAGGCCTACTCCTCTTTGGCATCTATTTCTTGGATGTCAAAGCCAAAGTCAAAGGCCTCTGGCTTACAAAATTTGCAGATGATTGCAAACTCAAAGTAGTCATTTTTATCCCCCCAAGATGAGAACACCCTTCAGGAAGGTCTGACATAGACAAATGCATGGTGCCAAAACCACAGCTTAAAACTCAGTACTAAGAAATACATTATTGTACCTTTTAGGAAGTCAGCCTCCCCAAGTAACTAAGTCATCAATAAAACATCCCTAAATTTTGATTCACTAGTCAGGGGTCTGGTAAGTCATGTAGATAGTAACCTAGTCTTTGACCAACATGTTTCCAAGATAGCAAGAAAATCCATCTCTGTTGATCAAATTGTAAGCAAGGGCATGACACCTAGGACCAGAGATGTCATCATACCACTGTACAGGGACCACATCAGATCCACCACAGATTGTAACGCCATCTTTGGTAAGTACCTGACCAGACACATGCAGCAACTGGAACATACAGAAAGGTGCCTTGGTCTGTCCAAACTGGGAAACACACAGGGAGGCTTAAAGTGTGATTTTTTTTCATCAGCCAGAGAGATTTTTAGGGCCTTACTTGTTTGGTGTGAATCTGCACTTGGCAAGCTACTTTTGCTGTGCTTTTACATTAAGAAATTCCAAGAGCATCCATCTTGTGGGATAAGATGTTTACCTGGTCTCTCTGAGTTGGAAAGCACTTCAGTGTACTTGTTTTTTTGGCCAGAGGGCACATGAACAAGTTTTCACCTTTCCTCTGTCTGCTAGCAGTGCCCTGTCCAGTAGCAAGCACTTAGTTTGAAAAAGTTACCTATAAAACTAGTACATAGGACTTTTAACCTGTAACATAGAAAGGCTTTGCATGGAGCTAAGCTTAAGGCAGCTAGTTAGTGCATCAGATACAACTAATACTAGTTCATATCATCTAACATCAAGCCTTAATCCTGGATGCCATTCAGGTGACCTCTGTAGAACTAACTCCCTGAATCATAATAGCCCAAGCCTAAACAGATCCTGATAATATGGTTATGCAGTTTCCTAATGCCTCTGTCGGTAGCTTGATAACTATGGACTTCCTGAGACAACGCAGCAATTGTCTCATGTACTCTGACAACTTTTTAATCCATAAAGAAACTAACACAGTATGGGAGAGATGTAATTAATTAATTCCTTGGAGGCTAAACTCTCACTTACCAACAACGCTGTCAAGAATACAAACACTATATCCTTAAAACTTACTGCTCATACACATAGAACTTCTTACTCAGAGGCACTTAAAAGAAAACTCTCCCAAACCTCCTAAGCCATCAAATGGCAGCACCTGTCTTCAGGAATCTCTAAAGCACACACCAAAAGCAACATCTAACACCACAAACACACCTACACCCAATGATCTGCCAAGAACAAAGCCCATAAGACAAGCATACAGTGTTGTGCTAGTTACTTATAAAAGTAATAAGTTACTATTACTAGTTACATTTCAGTGAAAGTAATACATTACTATTACTTATTACTTTTCTAAAAAGGTAATACATTACTATTAGTAGTTACTAACTAAAGTAGCGCATTACTTTTACATAAGTATAGTTTAGCAATTATAATATTGAGATTTACTCTCACAAGTATGTACATGCATATGTGTATTATTAAAGTTGTATATACAATATTACAATGATAATGAATAGCATTCAACAGTTGAAAAACTCCAGCAGACTAGTCTTTATACCTGGGAGGCACGGAGGTGCAGCAGTTAGCTTTGTCACCTCTCAGCAAGAGGTTCTTGGTTTGATTCTCAGCTGGGGTGCCTTCTGTGTGGAGTCTGCATATCCTCCCTGTGTTTGCATGGGTTTCCTCCGGGTGGTCTGGTTTCCAGCCACATTCCCAAGACATGCTGCAGGTGGCTTGAGCATTCTAAATTGGCCCTAGGTGTGAGTGTGTGCCTGAGTGTGCCTTCTGAGGAAGGTTGGATGCCTTGCTGGCAACTCAACACCATAAAACTCTACTGCCATGTCTTCTGAAGACCAATGATTTGCCATGGTGGCACCTAAAGGCAGCAACTGAAAGAAGAAGAAGACTAGTCTTAATAGCTAGACAGTCACAAATAATAACCAAACCATACACAGCCAGCAGCACAAGATCTATAAAAAACTATCACATTTTGTCAATTTTCAGCAACTAAAAACTGAAACCAGAAAATAATTGTAAATAGAACATAAAAAATTGTCAAGACAAAAGTTGATTGATCATAGATCCAACAGAAGAGTCCTGCTTGGCGCAGTGGTTTGGGACGTCAGGTGTGTGATGATATAGGCTGGTTAGAATAATAGAAAAAGAGCAGAAATGGTTGTAATGTGGTCCTATACCATGAAAGCACACAGAACAAACAAATAGAACTCCAGAAACTCAAACAACTTCTAGTTTAGACTGTTTAATCACTACTATAATACTTTCACTATAAAAGCTTCTTCAGGTGAATACAAAACAGTAAAAATCAAACCATTTAAATACTTAATTTAAAATGACATGATCAAACCTTTCTATTTAAAAGTTTAAGCATAGGTTACAAAGTAAAAGCACCATTCAGTCCAGGTGGAAGACGTGCGCTGAACCTAAGAATCCACCTCATATCCTCATTCTCTGTCATCAACTTCACATCTCCGCCCCTTAAGGGTAAATATAACACTTTTAGAATAACAAATTGAAAGGTATGCTCTTCGTCAGTATCTAATATGTGCTTATATACAGCATTTGTAAGCACTTTACAATGTATATCACTCATATAATCACAGATCCTGTGCTTTAACCTCCTATTTGTCATCCCCACATAATATGCATCACATCTCATGCACTTAGCATAGTATATAATGTTTTTAGTGTTGCAGTTACCATAGGAGCATAACGTACAATCTAACCCAATAAGTGGATGTCTTATTACCTTAGATTCACTTACATATTTACAGTAAGGACAATTATTGCACCTATAGGTACCACTTTTACTAGTTAAAAATATCAGAAAAGCATTTAGACTGTTCTTTATAACAGAGTTTTTGTGTACTGTTACACTTATAACCGAAGCATGGTTTATCAGTTATCACATGCTTCAGTTCTGCTATATCTAGCAAAATGGACCATTAACGAGATTATATTTTTTTATCTGGGCTGTATTATTATTATATGTAAGCATATATCTAATAGGGTTAGTTTTATTATTATTTCTTTTTTCCATACGATACTGATCTGTGTTCTTACCAAAAATAGGATGCATATCTGATGAACGTAACTGTTTAGTTGTTATCCTTATTTATTTATTTATTTATTTATTTATTTATGTATTTATTTATTTATTTGCAGTTGTTTAACCAGGATAGTCCATTGGGCCTGAAGAACCCGTTTTCAATGGAGTCCTGGGGAGAAAAGCTCCTAATACATATACAACAAAGATTAATATACACACATAGATTGCATGAAGATAACAGAGGTAAACAAGCTAAGATTAATATACACACATAGATTGCATGAAGATAACAGAGGTAAACAAGCTAAGATTAGTATACACACATAGATTGCATGAAGATTACAGAGTTGAACAGAGTAAGATTAATATACACACATAGACTGCATGAGGATTACAGAGGTAAAACAGACTGATCAAAAGTATTTCAATCAAAGGTAATAATGTAAAAAGTATAACAAAATATATATATATATATATTTTTTTTTTGTAGGATTGAGGATAGGTAGTTACATGCAGTAGGGTGAGGAATTGCTTGATATTAGTATGGAGTGGTAAATTAGAAGCAAGCAAGAATTTGTTATCTGGTATTTGAGAGAAGGAAGGGAAAGAGTATTGAAGTAAAGTGTAGGTTATGAGGGATGGGAGCATGAGCATTCCCATGTGGAAGTTAGATGAGAGTGGAGTGATTTTTTAAAGGATGGGAGGCTAGTAATGGTACGAATGGAGGGGGAAGGGAGTTTCATAAGCGTGCTAGTGAGTGTAACAGGAGGTACTGTCCTGGGGGGTGGAGGGGTCTGTAAACTTCTATAAAGTCTTGATTGTTTGATCTGAGAAGTCTTTGTGAGTGTTGCATTTTAAAAGTAGTGGAGAGGGAGGGACAGTGAGAAGGCTGGAAAATGAGTTTATGAGCATAGGTGAGCTGAGTGTAGGAGAGGTAGTTTGGTAGCTCTAGCCAGTTTAGTTTGTGGAGAGATTCACAGTGATGGGTTGATGATTTGTTGCTAGTGGCAAATCTGGCAATTTTATTGTAACAAGAGGATAGTTTTGGTTTTGAGAGACGATTGTAGATTTGTTAGAAGAGGGGCTCCATAGAGAAGGGAGGGTAAGAGAAATGTAGTAGAGAGAGTAAGTTTAGTAGTTGAGGTGAGGAACCGATTGTGTCTGTAGAGCATACCAAGATTTTGGTGGGTTTTTTTATGTTTAGTAGTAAATGGGAGTTGAATTTGAGCCTATCATCGATTTGAACCCCTAGTAGTTTAGTTTCAGATACCAGCTCAAGAGGTGTTGTATTTTGTCTGGTGATGGAGAATAAATTTCGATCAAAGTTTTTAGTTTTAGAGGCGGTAAAAATCATAAGTTTAGTTTTAGCAGCATTGAGTGCTAGATGGTTGTCTTTCATCCATTGTTCTGTGGTAGAGAAAGCATCTTGAGTTAGTTTTAAAAGAGTTGGGATGGATGGGGCAGCACAGATGATTGTGGAATCATCTGCATATTGGATAACATTAGCAAGAGGGATAGAGTGGTAAAAGTCATTAATGAAAATATTGAAGAGGAGGGGGCCCAGTATGGAACCTTGTGGGACACCTGTAGGGGAGATGAGGAAGGAGGAGGTGGCCTTTTTCCATTTGACAACTTGTTGCCTATTGGAGAGATAGCTGGTAAACCATTTGAGCGAAGAGGGTGAGAGGTTTAGGTTAGCTAGTTTAGTAAGAAGTAGGTTATGAGAGATAGTGTCGAAGGCCTTAGCGAGATCGAGAAGGATGGTAGATACAGTGAGGCCAAAGTCTCTAGCTTTATTCACAGTTTCAAGGAAGGAAAGGAGGGCAGTCATAGTGCTATGATGGGATCTGAATCCATGTTGGGTAGGAGTTAATAGGTTGTTGTCCAAGAGATGGGGGAGGAGTTGAAGGTGGATACATTTCTCTAGGACTTTAGAAATGGGAGAGAGGATGGCGATGGGACGGAAATTGGAAATATTAGTATTATTTTCTCCTTTGTGCAGGGGAATGATGTAAGCTTTTTTCCAGATTTGAGGAACAAGACCTTCTTGGATAGAGCGGTTGATTAGGATACTGATAGGGAGGGCAACGGCTTCAGCAGCTATGCTAAGGAAGTATGAGGGAATGTTATCAGGGGCATTGGTGCATGGTTTTAGTTTCTGCAGGAGTTTTCTTATAGTAGAAGTAGGAATAGGTTTAATGAAAAATGGTGGGGGTTGAGAGGGTGAGGAATGAGAGAAAGAAGTTGGAGGGGGAGGTGGGTGAGGAGAAGTAGAGGTAGGAGGTGGATTGTTATTTGAAAAAGAAGTGGAGGTAGGAGGTGGATTGTTATTTGAAAAAGAAGAGGTAAGTTTGGAAACAGAGTCAATGAAGAAAGAATTGAATTGGGTAGCAAGATCAGAGTCTTGTACATTTGGGGAGGGGTTAGAGTTTTCTGTAGTACCAGGTTTTAAGAGGGTAGTTATACCTTTCCAGAACTTTTGTGGGTTGGTTTTATGATTGCTTTGAAGTTGGATGAAGTAGTTTTGACGGTCTGCTGAGATAAGCTTTTTAACTGAGTTACGAAGAGTTTTGTATTAATTGAGGTTAGATGTAGATTTTTCCTCTGGTATTGTGTCCAGGCTTTATCTCTAAGTCACATGGTGGCTAGTGTACTTTGTATTAATCAGGAGGTGGTTTTCCTTTTTATTCTTTTGGTTATTAAGAGAGCATGATTATTTAGGAGATGTAGGAAGGTAGTATTAAAGTGAGTTATAGCATTTTCAAGTGGTAGAGTTTTTAGAGGGTACCAATTAAGTGATTTAAGGGTGTCAGAGAAAGCTTCTGGGTTAAAGTTTCTGTGGGATTGGGTAGTTAACTAAGTATGAGTAACTAGTAAGGGAGAAGGAAGACATCTAGTGAAGATGGGAAGGTGGTCACTGAGGGAGTCAGGGAGGGTTCCACTGTCCGGGTAGTTGTGGGGGTGGGAGACTAGAATCCAGTCTAAAATGTTGCCACTAGTGAAGTCTTTGGGTGGCCTAGTTATGAAGTTAATGAGTTGAGAGTAGTTGTATAGGTTGATGTTGAGGGGGTGAGTAGGGGATTGAATGGAGGACCAATTAATATTGGTGTCTCCCATGATTATAGTTTCATTACAGATATTAGTTGATAGCCAGGAGAGGATTTCTTCGAGTATTGGGACATTGTCTCCAGGGGGGAATGTAGAGAGAGGCAATGTATATAAATTTATGTTTGTTTAGCTGAAGATGAGCTAGTATTAATTCTGCATTAGCGAACTTTGGATTAGTGGGAGATATGGGTAGAGTAGATGATGAGGGTTTAAGAGGGGGGAATAGTTTGAAATGAAAGCATAGGTAGTTCTTGAAGGGATATAGTTCAGGGGAGATTGAGTTGAAGAAGTTGGATCGTGAAGTATGGAGAGGGCATGTTGACTGTGAGAATGGTGAGTGGGTGATGAGATAAGGTTGGGTAAGATAGTAGATGTAGGTAAGGTTCAGGAGGAGTAGTAGTTGAATTGGGAAGGATGAGTATTTTTTAAGCATGTTAGGGTTTTAATAAGTAATGTAGTGATGTTGTGTAAGGAGGAGGGAGGGATGAGAAGTAATAGCTGCATGCAAGTGGGAGGGGATAGGAAAGGAAGATGTGGAGTGTAGAGGTTGGAGAGGAAGTAGGAGTGGTTAAGTGGGTATAAATGTAGATGTAGTGGGGGTGGGTGAGATTTGGGGGTAGGGTAGGGGAGTGGAGTGAGCCCGCAGGGCGAATGGAGCGGGGAAGAAAAAAAAAGAAAGATCAGCTGAAAAAAGTATCAGCTACTGCTGATGATATAGAAAGGTAAGGAGATGTAGTACCAGATAAGGACAAGTAGCATGTAGGGAAGAAAAATATGTTTTAAGTAGATAAGTTGATGTAGTACAGGGGGTGAAAACCAGATTGTAGACAGAGAAAAATACAGTCTCTTAAGTTAGTTGGCCAGTTTAATAGGAGAGAAGCCAAGGTAACATTAGAGTTGCACTGACCCTTGGTAAGAAGGTGCTGCCACCTAGTGGTGAGAATGTAGAAGGCAGGCGGCAAGGTGAGCAGGTCACATACAACGTTCAATATGTAAGTAACTAGGACAGAGGTGACTTGAGGGGATAGAGTATATTTGGGAGGTCCACGGTAGGCTGCTGAATCATTTACAAGGGAAGTTAGACAAAACAAGTGTTACTGAGTAGGTAGTATAGAAACAGTAGATGCTATGAGGCCACCTACATTGAAAACGTTACTTTAGGGCAGTTCTTCACAGGAGTTCTACAGCTCAATCTGGCTGGCAAGCTCCAGGGAGTTTTCAAAAGTGATGCAGGAGGTATTCCGTTTTGGTTTGAGGTCGGGAGGGAGCTTCTGTAGTAAGCTTCTGAAGTGAGGAACGAGGAGGCGAGAAACAAGCAGCACTACCGTGGGGCCACAGGGGCTGTTATATCAGTTTAGTTTGCTGCTTGTGTATCTTTAAATAAGATTCCTATTATCCTGGAAGATAGTAATATGCTTCTGAAACAACTTTACAGATGGAACCATGGATTTATGGATGTAAATATGCAGTTTCTCACATTAGATGTAGAATCTTTATTTATTTATGTATTTATTTATTGCATTTGTTTACCAGGAAAGTCCATTGGGCCTGAGATGAGCCCATTTTCAGCAGAGGCCCAGGGAGAAAAGCTCCACATTTAATTACATACAGAGAAATTATTACACAAACAGTACAGAGTATTTAAGACAGTAGAAGCACATTAACATAAGATAATGCTGACATAAAATAGCATTGATAATGACATTATATAAATTTGGTAGCAACAGTAAAGGATTGTCGACTATCATGATAAGTTGGTTGTTATGAGAGGTTTAGCTGTACAGGTAAGAGTGATAAAGTTAGGAAGCAGTTTAAGAGGTAAAGAAGGTGATGGAAGGCTTAGGGTAGGGATAACACAGGTAAGTAAACAGCAAAGTGTAATAGGTAAGACTGAAAAATGGAGAAAAAAGGTTAGTTATGGAGTGAATTGCAGTAAGGAAGAGTAAGGATTCAGAGATGGGTCAGGTTTTGAGGTTGTCAGTAGGGGTGCAGGTGCATAGCCAATGTGATAAGAGATGGACTTTAAGGGATTTTTTAAATGCTGTGTGATTAGAGATGGCCCTAAGTGAAGGAGGAAGATTATTTCATAGCTTGGAGATTGTAAATGAATACAGCATTTGGCCGGCAGAGAACTTCAGTTTATCGATGTTTAATAACATTTTGTTTAATGATCTAAGGTGTCAATTAGGATGGTATGTGGTCAGAATGTGGGAGAGGGATGGGCCGGCTGCTGGATGGTGGATAAGTTTATGGGCAGTAGTGAGTTGTAGGTATGAGAGGTGATGGGGGAATTCAAGTCAATTTAGCTGATGTAGTGCTGAACAGTGGTGGATGGAGAATTTAGCATTTGTAGCAAATTTGGCAACTTTGTTATAGCGTGTGTTGAGTTTAGTTTTCAGAGAGGACTGAATATTGGTAAGGATGGGGGTGCCATACAAAAGAGTTGGAAGCAGAAATGATGAGGCTAGGGGCTTTTTAGCAGCAGATAAGCTAAGAAAGTAGTTGTGCCTATAAAAGGCTCCTAGTTTTTGATAGGTTTGTTGATGTTTTTATGGATATGAAGGTCAAAGGATAAGTTTTTGTCAATGGTGACACCAAGCAAGTTGGTACTAGGAATGACTTCTATAATAGTATTATTTTGGGACTGAATAGAGAATTCAGCCTTGTTGACTGGGCTGGATTTTTGGGGGGTAAATATTAAGAGTTTAGTTTTACTTGCATTGAGGGTGAGATGGTTCTGAGACATCCAGGATTCAGTTGAGGTGAATGCCTTTGGGGTAAGTTGCTGTAGTACAGAGGGAGATTTTGAAGAGCAGATAATAGTAGAGTCATCTGCATATTGGATAACAGTACTATGGGTAAGAGTGGTGTAGAAGTCGTTGATAAATATACTGAATAAAAGGGGACCTAGTATGGAACCCTGGGGTACACCTGCACTAGTATTGATGAAAGTGGAGGAGGAGTGCTGCCAAATAGTAGATTGTTGCTTATTACTGAGATAGTTGTGAAACCAATGAAGGGTGGGGGGAGATATACCAATGTTGGAGAGTTTAGTGATCAGAAGGGAGTGGGAAATTGTGTCAAATGCTTTTGAATGATCTAGAAAGAGTGCTGAGACTATAGATCCAGCATCCCGAGCTCGATTACAGTGTCAAGGAAGGAAATGAGAGCAGTGTTGGTGCTATGTCCTGGCCTAAAGCCATGTTGAGTGGAGGAAAGGAGTTGGTGTTTGATCAGGTGACTAAGGAGATGAGTGTGAATGCATTTCTCAAGTATTTTTGAGATGGGGGAAAGAATGACAATAGGTCAGAAGTTAGAAGTATAACAGTTGTTGCTACCTTTATGAAGTGGGAGAACATATGCCCTTTTCCAGATATCGGGTATACATGATTCCTGAATGGACTGTTGATGAGAATACTGATGGGGTAAGCTATAGTGGAGGCTGATAGTTGTAGGAATTCTGCTGGTAGATTATCTGGAGCATTTGTGCTTGGTTTGAGTTTTTGAAGAAGCTTTTGAATGGTTGAGGTGGGTACAGGAAACAATGAGAAGGTAGGTGCTGTAGTAGATGGGGTATGCTGTGGTGTAGAGTTTAGAGTGTTTATGATGACAGGTGAAAAGGTGGCGGTCTAGCTCAGAGGGAGTTTTTTCTGGATTTGGACAAGGATTATGGTTGGTTCCAGGATGAAGTAGGGAGTTGATTGCTCCCCAGAACTATTTGCGGTTTTGTTTATGTTGATTTTAGAGGGTTTGGAAATAATCTTTTTTGTTTTTGAGTACTAATCATTTTGCCTGATTGTGAAGTTGTTTGTATTGCACGTGGTTGGAAGGAGTTTTCTTTTTTTGCCAGACTTTCCAGGTTTTATCTCTAGCTGACATAGTTTGCTTTGTGGATTTGGCAAGCCAGTTAGCATGTTTTGTCTTGACTCTTTTTAGACAGAGGGAGCAAGATTATTTAAGACTTTAAGAAATGTGGAATTGAAGAATTCCACAGCTTCATTAAGTGGGAGAAATTTTAGTAGATTCCAGTTAATATTGTGTAAAATGTCCTTAAAGGTGCCTGGGGAGAAGAAAGATTGATCTCTTGTGTGTTTATATTAGTGTATCTATGGCAGAGTGGTGGGCTTACGTATTATGAATGCAGGTGAATTGTCACTTATGCTGTCTGGGAGTGTACTGGAGGTAGAAATCCTATTGAGTTCAGAAACAATAATCCAATCCAGGATTGAACCTTTGTTATTTTTGTGGTCAGTCTAGTAATATCAGAAATTAGTTACGTATAAATATGAAGGTTGATGCTTGAAGTGGGGTTATTGTTGGATATGTCTAACCAATTAATATTACCATCGCCTAAGATGACTGTTTCATTTCTTATATTATTGGTAGTCCAGGCAAGAATGTTTTCGAGAACTGGAATATTGTTTCCTGGGGGAATGTATATGACTATGATGCAAAGGCTTTTACGGTCATTTAGATTTAAGAAGGTAATAAGTAATTCAGCTGTGGAAAAAAGAGGGACAGGCTTTGAATATGGAATCACTGTAAAGGTGCTGGGATAAAGCAGGGTGATTCCTCCACCTTTTTTGTGGAGTCTATCTGTTCTAAGACAAGACTAGTTAGGGGGAAGGAATTCATGATCCTTTATATAAGGCTTTAACCATGTTTCTGTTATAGCTGTGAAGTCTAGTTTGTATTGGCTTAACCATGTGTGCAGAAGGGGGACTTTGTTTCTTATACTCTGGATATTGATGGTGGTGAAGTTTAAAGATTTTGTGGAATTAGGGACATTTTGGGAGGGATGAGAAGGGCCAGGGTTAATGTGTATATCACTACACTGAACTAGGTTAAGATGAGTAGGAAATATATGTGGATAGAGGTTCTTTTTTGGGTTTATAAAATAGGGATGGGGTACGTTTCCGGGGAGATTATGATGAAGAGAGAGCATTAGCAGTTTCTTTTGCAAAAGTAAATCAGTGGGATATAGACTAGAGCATATTGCTGAGTAGCTGGGGTGTGATGGTGGGGGTGGATGTAGCAAAAGTATATTTGAGGGGCACAAAAGTAGGGTGAAGTGATGAGAGATTTAGAAGGATGGAGAGGGAACCAGTGAAAATAAGGAGAGAGATACTAAGTTTGAGAGGCATTGCTGTGAGAAATGGACTGGGATAGGAGAATATGTAAGGTGAGTTTATTAGGGTAGTAGAGAGGATAGAAAGACTACAGTGGGTAGGTGGTAAGTGTTATGGTGGATGAATAAGTATTGAGGTGAGTAGTTTAAGAATTATTTTTCATGATGATGGGCTAGGATATGTGAGACAGTTTTTGGCTAGATATTCTGACTATAGTACACAAAAAGTAGATTTAATTTGTTCTTTACTTTCTCTTATACTTGAAAATAATGGTTTTATTTTTGGTACTAGTACCTTTCACCAGGTTAAAGGTGTTGTGATGGGCACACCTGTCTCAAACACCTATGCAAACATTGTTATGCATATGTGGGAGGATAAGTTCTTGTTATCACGTGAGAATCCATTCAAAAATCATGTACATTTTTTTGTTAGATTTGTTGATGATCTTTTTGTTATATGGGAGGGTACTGAAAATTATTTTAAATGATTTTTTTGAGTTATATTAATAACTACACCATATTTAAGGTTTAAATATGAAATTTCAAGAGAAAATAATTATTTTCTGAATGTCTTTATAAAACGTGATGGATTGAATGCTATACAAACAGAAATGTATAGGAAAGATGTAAAACATAACTGTTATTCACAGCGTAATAGCATGCACCCAACACATGTTTTTTCTAATATAATTAAAAATCAAATGTAGAGGGTAGTAAAACTAAATACTGATGATAATAATATGAATAAGCAATTAGAGCTGCTAGAAGAAGATTTTCTAACACGTGGATATGATGAAGTAGATACACAAGCAGCAATGATAACAACTAGTTACGTTCATCAGATACACATCCTATTTTTGGTAAGAACACAGATCAGTATCCTATGGAACAAAGAAATAATAATAAAGCTAACCCTATTAGATGTATATAATATCTTGTTATTAGTCCATTTTGCTAGATATATCATGTGATAACTGATAAACCATGCTCCAGTTATAAGTGTACTAGTTCACTGAAACAAAAACTCTGTTATAAAGAACAGTCTAAGTATTTATTTGATATTTCAACTAGTAAAAGTGGTACCTATAGGTGGAATAATTGTCCTTACTGTAAATATGTAAGTGAATCTAAGGTAATAAGACATCCAGTTACGGGGTTGGATTTTACGTTACACTCCTATGGTAACTGTAACACTAAAAATATTATATATTATGCTAAGTGCATGAGATGTGACACATATTATGTGAGAATGACAAATAGAAGGTTAAAGCACAGGATATGTGATTATATGACTGATATGCATTGTAAAGTGCTTACAAATGCTGTATAAAAGCACATATTAGATACTGACGAAGAGCATACCTTTCAATTTGTTATTCAAAAAGTGTTATATTTAGCCTTAAGGGGCGGAGATGTGAAGTTGATGACAGAGAATGAGGAAATGAGGTAGATTATTGGGTTCAGAGCACATCTTCAACCTGGATTAAATGATGCTTTTACTTTGAAACATATTCTGAAACTTCTAAATAGAAAGGTTTGATCATGTGATTTTAAATTATGTATTTAAATGGTTTGATTTTTTACTGTTTTGTATTCGTCTGAAGACGCCCTTATGGTGAAAGTATTATACTAGCAATTAAACTTGAAGTTGTTTGATGATATGGGCTAGTGCCAGCATAGCCAGCTCAAGTTCTGTAAAGAATGAGATGTCATTTGAATATCAAACTGATTTGCATAACTGATTATGTTACAAATGTATTAGAACTGCATGGGATTTGAATACCAAACTGATTTGTAGAGATGCTTATGTTACAAATGTATTAGAACTGCATGTCATTTGAAAATCAAAATGTGTTTGTAAAGTTGCTAATGTTAAAAAATGTATCAACAGTGGGTCCTGCTGGATAAAGAAAGAATGTACATGTGATATTGTATGTATATATGTTAGCAAAGGAAACTGGAAGAGAAGGGGTTAAACAGTTAGCTTATTTCTTAATCTAAGAGAAATACTGTTAATTGAACCACCTGTTGGACCATGGAAGTACTTATGTCACAACTCTGAAAAGGACCAGAGACATCATATCTGGAAGAAGCATTTGTTCTTTAGCTAAAAAAAGATGTGAAGCCCCAGCCACTGCCATAAACATTAGCAAAACTTTAGATATGCATCCTATCACATCTATGCTAACATCCTGTCTTAAGCTTCAAAGGGGAATAGTGTGAGAACCTAGCATCAGGTGAACAGATGAGGACATTCTGCCAGCCGTCTTGGAAATTTTAGACATTACAAAGAGAAATCTCCCAATATTCTGTCTTGGGCCTGACAACAAGAAGGACCATAAACACACCATCTGCCTTACTCTGTTAAGCAAGTAGGGAATAGTAATTCTCCTAGATTTAGTCAGGAAAATGTAGCAAAGCTTAGTTTAGATGTTGTTTTTCTTTATTTGTATGAGTCTATTCATGAGTGTTATTTTCAATATTCTTCTGGTTTGAACTCTGTAGTTTACTGTAAATAGTCAGTATTTTCATGATCTTTTATTATTTATTACTAAATATATTTAAAACATGCACTGTTGGGTGCTCTTTTAGAAAGTATTTAACCTTTGAGAGTGCTTATATATATTTGGTGACATTGTGTGAGCCACTCCTCAAGGCCTAGCTGTCTTGGTCAACGACTACGATTTATATTGATATTAATATTACACAATATAATTGGACAGCATTTGTTAAGAGCCTTAGAGTAGCTGATTGTGGAGTATGTGGTGACAGTAATAACTACCTTTTACTCTGGGCAGAAGGAGAAACAGCAGGTAAGTCTGTGCCAAAATTTCCCAGGTTTGTATGTGTGAAAAAATATTATCTCACAGTGTGTATATCAGCTACTTGGAGCAGGGACATGAAGCCCTGGTTTCACAGAGATGGTGCTGCAGAACTTGGCTTGGACACTTGGCGGAGGACCTAATGATACAGCTGTACCAGTGTAGAGTCTTATTGGAGACCTGGAGGGACAGATAGAGAGATCCAGACCCTAGACTGAGTGTGTTCCCTCTATGTTCTTAAGGGTAATTGTGCTTCATGCAGAGAGGACTGCATCTGGAAATACTGAGTGTATCCATTTGTATTCCAAATTAACATCCCTCTCCAGTGTCAGTGGGAGGATTTGAGCTCATTGCTTACTGGCCCAATATGAGGATGTCATATATTAGTGAGGAGTGGTGTGGATATTGAATGTCTGTAGCCAGTAAGCAATTGTCACTAAAGGTATACTCTCAAGCAGCCACAAGGTGAATATTCAGAGTTTCATTTCACAACAGTTCTATTTATTTTATTTTATTATTTTTTTTGTTAGTTTAGCTTAGTAGTCAGGGAGATCAGGCAAAGATGCCATAAGAGGATTATGGTAAACTGACAAAGATCCAGTTGGCCAAGCTGTGCCAAGCCAAAGGACTGATGTATGCCAGCCTGGTGATGGGAATTTGCAGCCCTCAGAAACAGGATAGTTCAACATTTCCTCAAAGGACTTAAAATCCATCTGGAGTTAAAGAGACTTGAAATGGAGGCCAAATATTTGGAATTAGAATCAGCAGAGATACTGCGGCATTAGGAGGCTGAAGAAAAGGAGAAATTGATGGAATTAGAATCAGCAGAGAGACTGTGGCATTTGGAGGCTGAAGAAAATGAGAAGCAACATCAACATGAGAGAGAGAGATGCTGACTCTTCGGCAGGGTCATAGAGGTAATGGAGAAGGGAATAACTGAACCCTAGAAGCATCAAAGGTCAGTAAATTTCTTCCACAATTTACAGAGAGTGATAATATTGATAGTTCTATTCATATATTTGAAAGAGTATGCAAACAGTATAATGTTGACCAAGGGCTCTGGGTACTGTTCCTGACACCCTTACTACATAGTAAATCTGCAAGTGCTGTTTCTAAATTGTTAGATAGTGACTGCTTAAACTATGATACAGTTAAAACGTGTTTATTGGAATGTTTTAAGCTAACACCTGAAGTTTACAGAAAAAAAGTTTTGTGAGCATAGATGCAAGGCAGATGAAAGTGTGTGTGTGTGTGTGTGTGTGTGTGTGTGTGTGTGTGTGTGTGTGTGTGTGTGTGTGTGTGATGATATGAGCTAGTGCCAGCATAGCCAGCTGGAGGTCTGTAAAGAATGAGATGTCATTTGAATATCAAACTGATTTGCATAACTGCTTATGTTACAAATGTATTAGAACTGCATGGGATTTGAATACCAGACTGATTTGTAGAGATGCTTATGTTACAAATGTATTAGAACTGCATGTCATTTGAAAATCAAAATGTGTTTGTAAAGTTGCTAGTGTTAAAAAATGTATCAACAGTGGGTCCTGCTGGACAAAAAAAGAATATACATGTGAGATTATATGTATATATGTTAGCAAAGGAAACTGGAAGAGAAGGGGTTAAACAGTTAGCTTATTTCTTAATTTAAGAGAAATACTGTTAATTGAACCACCTGTTGGACCATGGAAGTACTTATCTCACAACTCTGAATAGGACCAGAGACATCATGTCTGGAAGAAGCCTTTGTTCTTTAGCTGAAAAAAGATGTGAATCCCCAGCCACTGCCATAAACATTAGCACAACTTTAGATATGCATCCTATCACATCTATGCTAACATCCTGTCTTAAGCTTCAAAGGGGAATAGTGTGAGAACCTAGCATCAGGTGAACAGATGAGGACATTCTGCCAGCCGTCTTGGAAATTTTAGACATTACAAAGAGAAATCTCCCAGTATTCTGTCTTGGGCCTGACAACAAGAAGGACCATTCACCACACCATCTGCCTTACTCTGTTAAGCAAGTAGGGAATAATAATTCTTCTAGATTCAGTCAGGAAAATGTAGCTAAGCTTAGTTTAGATGTTGTTTTTCTTTATTTGTATGAGTCTGTTCATCAGTGTTATTTTCAATATTCCTCTGGTTTGAACTCTGTTGTTTACTGTAAATAGATAGTCAGTATTTTCATGATCTTTTATTATTTATTACTAAATATATTTAAAACATACACTGTTAGGTGCTCTTTTAGAAAGTATTTAACCTTTGAGAGTGCTTATATATATTTGGTGACATTGTGTGGGCCACTCCTCAAGGCCTAGCTGTCTTGGTCAACTACTACGATTTATATTGATATTAATATTACACAATATAATTGGACAGCATTTGTTAAGGGCCTTAGAGTAGCTGATTGTGGAGTATGTGGTGACAGTAATAACTACCTTTTACTCTGGGTAGAAGGAGACACAGCAGGTAAATCTGTGCCAGCCTTTCCCAGGTTTGTATGTGTGAAAAAATATTATCTCACAGTGTGTATATCAGCTACTTGGAGCAGGGACATGAAGCCCTGGTTTCACAGAGACGGTGCTGCAGAACTTGGCTTGGACACTCGGCGGAGGACCTAATGATACAGCTGTACCAGTGGGGAGTCTTATTGGAGACCTGGAGGGACAGATAGAGAGATCCAGACCCTAGACTGAGTGTGTTCCCTCTGTGCTCTTAAGGGAAATTGTGCTTCATGCAGAGAGGTCTGCATCTGGAAATACTGAGTGTATCCATTTGTATTCCAAGTTAACATCCCTCTCCAGTGTCAGTGGGAGGATTTGAGCTCATTGCTTACTGGCCCAATATGAGGATGTCACATATTAGTGAGGAGTGGTGTGGATATTGAATTTCTGTAGCCAGTAAGCAATTGTCACTAAAGGTATACTCTTAAGCAGCCACAAGGTGAATATTCAGAGTTTCATTTCACAACAGTTCTATTTATTTTATTTTATTATTTTTCTTTGTTAATTTAGCTTAGTAGTCAGGGAGAGCAGGCAAAGTTGTCAGAAGAGGATTATGGTAAACTGACAAAGATCCAGTTGGCCAACTTTGCCAAGCCAAAGGACTGGTGTATGCCAGGTGGTGATGGGAATTTGCAGCCCTCAGAAACAGGATAGTTCATCATTTCATCAAAGGACTTAAAATCCATCTGGAGTTAAAGAGACTTGAAATGGAGGCCAAATATTTGGAATTAGAATCAGCAGAGATACTGCGGCATTAGGAGGCTGAAGAAAAGGAGAAATTGATGGAATTAGAATCAGCAGAGAGACTGTGGCATTTGGAGACTGAAGAAAATGAAAAGCAACATCAACATGAAAGGGAGATGCTGACTCTTCGGCAGGGTCATAAAGGTAATGGAGAAGGGAATAACTGAACCTAGAAGCATCAAAGGTCAGTAAATTTCTTCCACAATTTACAGAGAGTGATAATTTTGATAGTTTTATTCATATATTTGAAAGAGTATGCAAACAGTATAATGTTGACCAAGGGCTCTGGGTACTGTTCCTGACACCCTTACTACATGGTAAATCTGCAAGTGCTGTTTCTAAATTGTTAGATACTGACTGCTTAAACTATGATACAGTTAAAACGTGTTTATTGGAATGTTTTAAGCTAACACCTGAAGTTTACAGAAAAAAAGTTTTGTGAGCATAGATGCAAGGCAGATGAAAGTGTGTGTGTGTGTGTGTGTGTGTGTGTGTGTGTGTGTGTGTGTGTGTGTGTGTGTGTGTGTGTGTGTGTGTGTGTGTGTGTGTGTGATAATATTGCAGAGTTAAGCACCTATTTTCACAGGTGGCTGAGTGGGTGTCTGGTCATCAGTTTTTAAAGGGCTGGCAGACGTTTAGGTAAGAGAACAAGCCCTTAGCACTTTGACTGAGGACATGATAATCTGGTTGCTAGACTGAGAATGCAACTCTGCCAATGACCTGGGGAACAAAAAGGGATTTCTACTTAACAAGTTAGCAAGGCATCACTGCACAGGAAAGGGATACCCTGTACTGCACATGGATATAAGGGAACCTATGGTAGGTAGCCTAAAACACCCCAACAGAGTCCGCCAGTAACAACAGATAGTTCAGCTACATGGCCCGGAACAAGGGTTAAATGTTTTAAATGTAACCAGTTGGCCCATGTAGCATACAGATGTCCAAGGAGTCAAGGTGAGGAACAAAAGGTGGAACAGCCAGCAAGTGGGAATAACAGAATGCAAGTGGCAAGTTGTCTTGAGACAACAAGGGTACCAAACTACCACCAAAGTTTGTATGCTATCTTGGTGGATGGAAAACAGGCTACTGCCCAGTGAGACACAGTCTCTGATATAACCTTTGTGAAGCTGGCAGTGGTTAAACAGGAGCAGTACTTGCTTGGGCAGTCCACTCCAGTCAAATCTTTAGGATGGATCCCATTCCAAATGCATTTATCTGGGGTTCACCTTGACTAGGAGGGTGGAAAAGGAACCAAGCAAGCAAATAGGTGTGCTTGAGGATATCCCTGAAGATATCTTGATAGGGAACAATTTTGATAATGCAGTGTCTTGTTTGCATGCAGTGACACACAGTTAGGCCTGGAGACAGGCATAAGGGTCTGGTAGCCTGGGGGAGGCCCAGAAAGATTGCATCCCTGAAGCCAGGACTGGTGATGTGGCTAATATAGAGAGGGAGATACCCTGTAGCATTGAGTCTGAAGACAACAGGGTGACTGCAAGGGCAGAGCAGACTGGTAGTCCCAGGCTGACAGTGAGGCAATGCTGTCAGAAGATACCAGACTTCCTGTGGAAGGGGAGCTGTAAAAAGTCACAAAGGGAAATTGTGCTTGATGTAGAGAGTTCTGCATCTGGAAATACTGAGTGTATCCATTTGTATTCCAAGGAAACATCCCTCTCAGTGTCATTGATAAGGATTCAGACTCCTTGATTTCTGGCTCAGTGTGGGGATATCACAGCATGTTAATCGGATGACTGGTGAGTTCGATTACACTTGACCGTGATATGGAGAACTAATGCTGTTTATTATACAGCAAGGTAAGGATATAATCTCTAGCAGGCTAGAATTGTCCCATTGTTGAGAGGTGTTTTAGTGGTTGTGAGTCCCACAGTACCAGGGCAGGGCTGGAGTCTGGTCATTATTTATTTATTTGTTTATTTTCAGTTTGATGACGGGTAAGTCCACTGGGCCAAGAAAAGCCTGTTTTCAGTGGAGGCCCAGGGAGAAAAGCTCTGTTAACAATACAGTACAATATATAAGTTCATAGACAATTATAATCATGAAATGTCAAGGATGATATATACAATATATACACAGTTAGATGCAGAGATAAAGGGTGAGCATAATTACAACTGAATACAGAGTAGTTGTAGTAGCAATGGATAAAACATTATACGTTCAGTCTGTAGCTAATTAAACATTTGAATTTCAAATTTCAGAAGTAGATTGTAGGAGAGGAAGATTTGGCAGAAGATAAGTATGTCTAGTAGATAGTATGCAAGTGTGTAGTTTGAAGATGGGTGTATTACAGAGCGGCTGAAAGTATGCTTCAGAGTGGCAATAGGGCTAGTTGTTCTTTACAGAAATGTGGTAGTAACCTATTCAAAAGTACAGCTGTCTGAGAAGATGTAATATGGTAAAAGGATAAAAGGAAAATAGAAATAGTTTAGCAGAGAGTTAGTGTTTAAGTTGAGTGGAAGGTTGGAGGACTCAAGTAGGAGATGAACAGGAGCATATCCAATTTAAGGATAGGTAGTAGTGGCGGAGGGATTTGAAGTTGGTGTGGTTAGGGGTATTATAAATAGAAGGGGGGAAGGAATTGTATAGTTTGGCTATGGTGTATTGTAACAGAAGTTGTCCAGGTTTCTGGATTTGGAGAAGGTTTTGATTTTCTGATCAGAGTGAACGGTTACGTGTGAAGGCAGTTAATGAGCGGGAGGGAGAGAGAGAGAGAGGGGCAGCTGGATGGTTTGAACATGAGTTTATAGGGAGTTGTTAAATTAAGAAAGCTTGGTAGTTAGGAAGTTCTAGCCACTGTAGATACTGGAGGGAGTTGCAACTGTGGGGTGAGTTTTTGGAGTCGGTGGCCAATTTGGAAATGTTATTGTAGCAGGAGTCCAATTTGGATTGTAACCCAAGTGGAGTTTGGTGCGTAGGGGGGTGCCGTATATTAAAGAGGGGAGAAGGTAAGTGGAGGCTAAGGTCTTTCTGGTGGAGGGAGTCAGGTAGCGGTTGTGTCAGTATAGGAGTCCTAACTTTTGGTGGGTTATTTTAATGGCAGTTTAAATATGGATGTCGAATTTCAGATGCTCATCAATAAGGATACCAAGGAGTTTGGTGTGTGGCATAGACTTAATGGGGGTGTTATTTTGACTAATTATCAAGAAGGAGGTGTTGTTAATTGATGAGTGTCTGGAGGGAGTAAAGATCATTAGTTTTGTTTTATTTGCATTTAGTGCAAGATGGTTGTACTGCAACCAATTGTCTGTCTTTGTGAAAGCTGACTGGGTCTTTAGTTGCAGGTCAGAGGAGGAGTCAGTAGTGCAGATGATAGTAGAGTCATCTGCGTACTGGATCAGGGAGGACTTGAGGATGGAGTGGTGGAAGTTAATAATAAATATGTTGAAGAGTAAGGGAATGAGGACAGAGCCTTGGGGAACACTGGTGGGGGGGTGTAGGAAGGAGGAGGAGGTAGATGATTTCCATTTGATAGCTTGCTGCCTTTTGGAGAGGTAGCTGAAGAGCCAGGATGTTGTAGAGGGGGATAGGTTGAGATGGGAGAGTTGGGAGAGGAGAATGGGGTGGGAGATGGTGTCAAAGATTTTGGATAAGTCTAGGAAAAGGGTAGAAATGAGCTTGCCAGAGTCACAAGAAAGGTTGATGCATTCTAGGAAGGAGAGAAGGGCAGTGATGGTACTGTGGCCTGGGCAGAAACCGTGTTGGGCGGGGGTAAGGCAGTTATTGTGAGTTAGGTATAGCATGAATTGTGCATGAATACATTTTCAAGGATTTTTGACATTGGGGTTAGGATGTCAATGGGCCTGAAGTTGGTAATGTCATTTTTTTGTCTCCCTTATGGACTGAAATAATGAAAGCAAGTTTCCAAATTGAAGGGACATGGGATTCTTGTATGGATCTGTTTATTAGAATGGATATTGGCAAGGCTAAGCTGTTGGTCATCATTAGCTTTCCCCTCCTTGCAGGGCTAAAGTAATGAAGTAAGTTTTGCTCTAGGCTAATTCTAATGATCTATTTTAAATGCTATGTGCTATGAGTTGTGCCAACACTTTGTTGTAACTTTTTATCCAAATTGCCCCTTCGAAGTCTCTATCACCTCCTAACATCTGATTACTATCCATAGTGTCCAGGACCCCCGGAATTTTTCCATCACTCTTTAGGGGCTGATATCTCCCACATTGAGAACCACTGGTTTAAGCAAAAGTAACTCAAAAGTAATGCACATTTAAGTTACTAGTTACTAAAAAAGCAATATATTACTATTACTTTGTTACTATTTTGAAACAGTAACTAGTTATATTACTAGTTACTAGAAACTGTAATATATTACAGTAATATATTTATTGTACATATATTATTCCTATCATTGTACTTTATCTAGTACCCTTGTCATAGGGGTTCCTATTGTATGACACACATGTGCCTCTCTCATTAGGCTGGATAAGGAGAAGTTAACAGTTAGTTGCCTATCTTAAGTTAGGCCCCACAATATTACACATGCACTTAGGTCACTGCACCATAGGTACCAATATGATTCTATCATAGTACATGTGGATATAAATGAACTGAGATGTACCTCAATGAACTATATGAAAAGAGACATTATGGATCTTTAGGATATGTGCCACAGACAGGTACAAGCCTTGCACTGAACAGTATTCTACGTTCACCAAGGATGATGCCACATAATGAACATAAAATGATCGATTTTAATAATTGGCTTAGTTTCTTTTGTCACTCCAGGATCCAATATCTATTAGCATGGGAGAGCATGGTTAACAGACAACATTGCTTTGCCAAGGATGGTCTGCACTTGTCCACCCTGGGATTTCAGATATTGGCTAAAATTTTATCCACTCCCTTAGAGTCTTTTTTTAGGCAGTGTCAAATTGATAAAACTGCCACCATAGCAATAAATAAATAAATAAATAAATAAATAAATAAATACAAGCAACCTTAAGGTGTTACTGCTCAGGGCTGGGAACCCAACAAATTCTCCTTTCTCTGGAGAATGAGGACATCTGTGCAGTCACTGAGTCCTTGTTTAAAGCTGCAGCTAGTACTCTGCCACTGCAAGTCTACAGTGCCTTCCACACAGTGAGGCCAACATCAGCACAGATAGGGAATAAAGGTGGTGGTATCTAGATTTATATTAGTGCAATTCCAGTTTAATTAAACAGGATGATGCCCACATCCAAATCTCCATAGACAAGGATCCTTACCATGTCCAAGCCAACTACAGGTCACCCCCTATGACCCACATATCTCACAATTCTTACCTTATACCTAGTAAATGTGCTCACCATCCAACCTAATATCCATTCATGGGAAACTTTAACTACCCTTCTATAGACCGGGAAACATACACTGCCTCTAACTTAAAAGCATGTTTCCTGACCTTTATCAACATGAACACCATAGACCGTATGGTGTGAACTCCAGGCAGAGGATCAAACATACTGGACCTAGTACTCTCTAACATGGGAGAACATTCCATCCTTTCCTGTGTCACATCCTCATTATTGACGTCAAACAAAAATGCCGTTTACTTTGAAGTAATAATCAACCCAGAAAAACAAACTAAACCTGTGACAGTTAGGAACTCTTCTAAAGTAAACTACATCCTAAATGATAGTTTGTCAAAATTCATGGCTCCCCTCGAGAAATCAGCTACTTAAACAAAGCTATTCATAGAAACTACATACAAACATGTAAACGTCTGCATTGATGCTGTTGTACCTACCAGAAGTAAGCCCAAATCTAACATCAGAAACAAACCCCGCTGGTGTAATCCTTACCTTAACAAGGTATATAACAAAATAAAAAAAGTCACGATCAAAATCAGAAAGAACAACTCTCAGAGAGAGACAAGTGCTCTCTGATTCAACTAAACAAAAAAACTAAGAGGTCTAATAATGTCCAGCAAGACCAATTTAAAGGTCAGGATAGCCTCTCAGGCTAAGGACAATCACAAGGGCTTATTCACCTATGTCAGGAACCTTAATGGTAACACTCAGCAATGTGCAGAACTAGTGATAAAACGTAAAAGTTACAACCTTCACAGACCAGGGTGACATAATGAATCTACTGGTTGATGAATTTTACTCTAATTTCACCACCACTCCCCTCACTTACCGCATGTGAAATCCCTGCTAGCATATACACCACAATTATCAACAGGGAGCATGTCCTGATGGTTCTTGCTAAGACCAGAAACACTATTGGCTCCCAAATAGCCTAAAACATGGTCTAGCAGTACAACTTGAGGCACTCTTAACTACAGCCTCAAAACAGGCTATGTATCAGGTGAATACAGAGTCACAAAGGTCATCCCTCTTCATAAGGATGGACCATCAGTTGGCCACAGGAACTACAGGCCCATCAGTCTGACAAGTCTATATGCAAAGTCATGCAACAAATTATCCTGGAAATGATCAACAAGGACATAGCAACCTACAGACACTGGACCCATCCCAGTTTGGCTTTGTTAAGGGAAGGTCTTGTATATTCACCCTGGTAGACTTCTTTGAGAGGGTCACCATATCAGTTTGCTATCCATTCCTATTGCGGTATTACTAGCTTATCATTTTGTTGAGAGGTATGTCAGAGCCATCACTGTTAGCCAGCAGAGACATTTCAAATTTATGACATACTTACCCCACCCCCTCATGTAGTAGCTCTTGGATGTGTCCAGGGGCAGCAAGGGGCAGAAGTGCAGTAGTGTGTGCAGAGTATTCCCCCATCCAAGGTTGATCACAAATATACTACATGGCTTTTCATCTGTGTTTAATATGGTTTAATGAACACTGGTAAGCTTGCTTGGAGACGAAGATGCAAGTAAGCTTTGTAAAAGCATATTGTTAAAGAATTACTACACAAAAGCTCTTTTTGTTGTTGCCATGCAGAGAATATTTAGATTTTTGCTTATTCCTCCCAAAAAGGATTGAAGTTGCTAAATAATGAATTCTTTGTGTGGCAGCAGGCACTGATTTGAACAGTGTCTCGGCAAATGGGGAGAAATAGCCATCACCAAGGCTATAAAAACAGTGCCTACCTCCTACCTCTACTTGGCCAAGGTGTTCAGTACAATAACCCACTGAGGTATTATTGACAACTCACTGAACTAGGCATAAATCCCTACATAACTCACTGGGTTGCTGTCTGGTTTACATATAGGACCCAAGAAGTCAGTCTCGGTGAGACTGTTCACAAGTAGAGTAACCCAGGGCTTCATGTTGGGCCCACCCCTTATTGGCATGTAAATCTCGGAAGTCAAGGCTTATGTCAAATGCCTCTGGTTCACCAAGTTTACAAATAATTGTAAATTAGCAGTTATCATAGAATCCCCAATGACACCAGCATCCTAGAAGAGGGTCTAACAAAAGCAAATAATTGGTGCCAAAGTCATGAATTAAAACCCAATGTGAAGAAATGCATTGTAATGTCCTTAAGAAAATTGCCCAACCAGGCTAATTACTCCATCGATAAAACACCCTTAAGATTTGACCCAGTAGTTAGACATCTGAGAAGATATGTTGACAGTAATCTAACCTTTGACCAACATGTAGTCATGATAGTAAGAAAATCATGCTAAGCAATGATATGGCATTCAGGTCCAAGGTAGTTATAGTACTACTCAAGTCAGCCTTATCAGACCCATATGTGAGTACTATGCCCCCTTTGGCATGTACCTATTCAGGAACTTACAACAGTTGGAGTGCCCTCAAAGTTTCTTCACCAGGAGAATCTAGAGTATTAATAACTTGTCCTACACAGACCACCTTAAGGTCCTATCTCTGAAACTAGTCTTATAGGTTACTGAGAGGCGATCTATCCCTGGCATATAAGGCATCCTCAGATCTAGGTCTGATTGATCTCTTGCATATCCAGAAAACAAACAGCACCAGAAACGCTAGATCAAAGGACCTGAATTTTGCTGCAACATAAACAGAACATGCGTGAAAGACGGACATGTGTTTCAAAGGTCCCCTGCACTATGGAATAAATTCCCCATCCATGTGAAGCAGAGTTCAGCACTGACTCTATTCAAACAAAACCTTAATTATTGAATGGGAAATTGCAAATTCACCATTGGTCTGGCCGCTATGTCTCTAATGGTTATAGGCTGGTAATAAATAACTTGATCTCCAATTAACATACCTCACCATATAACCTTTAGCTACCTCCTTACTAACATACCCCACCATATTGGCATCCAGGGTACTTGGAGACAAAACTGGGCTGGGTTGCACAGCTAGGTTTATTAAGACCCTGGTGGTCATTAGCCTATTTTAAACCTATGAACCTATGATACTATGAGAATGAAAGACAAAGAAATTCCAAAGTAATGGCTCAGTACTAACTTGTATAAATTACAAGAGAAGTTCAAAGCTAGACAAGTAGTAAAAGTACCTACAATACATTTTAGGGACCCTTGCTTTGAGATCTTCTCACAGTGCAGGATGGTGCCCCCACTTGTTGCTGTCATGGTGACCAGCATTATTTAACAGAATGGGGTCTGTCAGTGGTATCCAACACTATCCTGGTAAGACTGTACCAGGTATCCACTTTATATAGGGGAACCTCATTGCAATCCCCAGTCAGGCACTCCCAGTGGTCTCTAGGCAGCAAATATAGACCAATTTTGCTTTGTTTGCTGCAACACTGGGGAGTCTGGCCAAAATCAGTGAATTTGAAAACAATGGCCATTCACCAAGTCACATTCCGGAGAACTGTGGTAGCCCTTTCGCAGCTTTGCATATTGAATTTGTCAGCAAGTAATGTGCATCATCAAGCAGCTGTTTAACATGACCAGTCATAGAGCCATCATTGTTTAGCACACAAAAACTGTAGCTTAGCCTCATGATGTTAAGTTGTGAACACTGCCAGGGAATGTGTGTACTAGTTTCATGTCGCTTTACTGAGGTAGAAATTTTGCTCATTAGCATACCAGCAGGCTAAAAATGCAAAATATATTTCTGGAAATCCCTGCAGGAGTTATTGACCCACCTATACTTGCCCAGTGCATGAAGGAGGTGCTCATCAGTACACATTGGTGAGCAAACCGTTTAGTATTGCCACGTAAAAACAAAATCATGTGATTCAGGCACTCTCATTAGTTGGTGCTTCTTAGTATGATTGCCATGCTAGAAGCTTCAAAATCACATGATATAATCTATCCTGTCTGCTATAGGCATGTCCACAGAAGCACCAGACTCCAAACGTAGCAGACCTCCCAAAGTTTTTATTTTAACTTAAAATGCCATGTAGATTGCATAAAAAGTACTAACAAGTACTACAGTTTAAAGTTGCACACAAACAAAACAGAACTCTGAAACCAGATTTATGTTAAGTGCTTTTCGTCTGGATCTTATCCGGACTTCTTCAGACAAAGAAATGCAATGTTAGAGTGTCGTTTAAGTTACTTCACCTACCAACAATGACCTATCAGGTCCCTTTATCCAAGTTTAAAAATTTTAAAGCAATATTCATTTATGCTCAGGTGATCACAAATCTTATGTAAAACATAAAAAAATGCACCAAGTTATTTAAAATACATAATGTTAACCCCCACAATGTTCTTAGTCCTTTCCTACAAAATAAACAATACTTTATATGTTATTGTTCGTAGTTTACAGTTAAGTCAACCATTGGTGTTTCACCTATTATGTTGCGAACAGTGTCTTTCTTTTAATAAGTACATTATAAAATAGTCCGCGATGTAACTAGTGAAAATATTCGGTTGTTTGCGGTCATCATACCTTGTTTCTAAGACGTCAGTTTTTATTTGTTTATAATCAAGTTTGGTCCATACTTCCCAAATAAATCATCTTAGTGTAATCTAATTGTAATTAAATATCTTAATATTCCCCTCAAAGAAGCTGGTAAAGAGACTCAGTTGTTTACGCTTGTCATGCCAATTTTCTAACAAGCAAGTTCATAGGTTCATAGGTTCATAGGTTCATACTAGGCTATCTACCCTAGGGCATTTATAAGCCTAGCCAGAGTGTGTGTGGCTTTCACCACCCCTTAGGAAGAGAATACTATACCCATTAGTTTGCTGTGCCTCTGTCCGGCAGTGACATAGAGATGATTCCTGGGGTAAACCTACGATCTCCCATCCACTCGTCAAGACTTCTCTTGAACAGAGTCAGTGAGGGGCTCTGCCTCACATGGATTGGGATTCTGTTCCATAGTGTAGGGTGTCTCTGGGTGATGAATCTGTCCCTCCAGCATGTCCTATTTATATCCGTGTTGAGGTTTAAGTCTCTTGCTCTTGTGGCTCTGGTTGATTTGGATTTTTTGAGGTTGAGCATGTCCATTAATTCCGGGTTGGACATGGTCTTGTATGTCAGGCACAGATCACCTCTGAGCAGACAGTATGCGACTGAATAGAGCTGGAGTTTCTTCAGTCGGGAAGTTTTTATTTTTATCTTTATATATATATATATATATATATATATATATATATATATATATATATATATGTTCAGATTTAGTTCGTTCTTCACAGTTAAGTCAACTACTAGTGTTTCGCTTAATGTATTATAAGCAATATCTTCCTTTTAGTAGATCCTTCTTAATATTCACCACAATATAGTTAAAACTATTATTCAATTATTTGCGGCCATCACATTATGTTTTTTAAAAAATCGATTTTCATGGTCGGGCTAAATACGTCGATGGTAAATTCTTAGTCACATATATAGCTTATGATTTAAAATAATTACATTAGTCTAAACATATTCTGTCAATTCCTTACCAGTAATCTAATACTCTTCCTATTATTAATGCTAGCTGACTGGTAAATTCACTTCCGATTGTCCAAATGGTCAGTAGTAAAAAATATCTCTTGTTTTACTAGGACAAATAAAGATGTGCATATAAATAAAACGTATTAGTGCCCAATTATTGACAACCTATATATCGTGCATTCAACACTCAATTATTTATCCTTAGTCAACTTGCATTAATGTTAATGGTAGTCTGATGTTTAATTATGTAATTTAAACTAACCCATCCTTTGTTTATTTTTTTATTTTATTTATTATTTTATTATTTTTTGATAGTTTATTAATAATTTTGTTTTTAATAATTTTTTAACACAACCCTACTATGGGTGAGAATCCTTATGGTCCTCTATTGTGCTAAAACTAAAATTTGTAGCTGTTTTTATGTTCAAAAATATGTCAATGATAGTAGGTTAATGTGAGTTAACCCTAAACATTGACTAAATAAACAGTAGTAGGTAATAAGTGATGGTAATAGTAGTAAATGTTGAAAAGCAAATGAAAAATAGTTTATCCATATAACTAGTACTATGATTTAATTACAAGAAAGGGAAAAAAAGGGGAAAGAATTATGTCTAAAAGTCTACAACCCATCATTCCCCAGTACGACAATGTCCTTTAACATATTTATCTTGTTTGTCCATACAGTTAACAAAGTTGTACAAGTTCAAAAATAACCTGTCTTTTTTATCTGAGCAAACTCTTCAATTTCAATACACATGCTATAGAACACATTTCATTTCATTTAATCCTGGTTCTTTACTAGCATCTAAGCGTAACTGCTACTTTGGGAGGTCTGCTGCGTTTGGAGTCTGGTGCTTTTGTGGATTTTCCTAGTTTGTTTTTCGTTTATTGGTGCTTGCTATAGACATGTGTAAACTACGAAAGATTGCAGTGGACCAAAACACAATTAGCAGGTATAAAAGCTGAAAAACAGGACTTTTAAGTACCGCATTTGAAATGGCCAGGTTAAGTGGATCTGCAAGATGCTGGTATGACTTGCTACTATGCATCTTCTGCCTGATGATCTTCTTGAAAGTAAGCAATTATGCTTATGTTGTTGTTTTAAGGTACATCCATGTGGCTACTGTGTGTGTGGGGGGTGAATGTTACATTGAGTGTTTGTGTACTGCCATGGCAGGGTTTATGTAGGGTGGCACATTGACCTACAATGCATTTATTACTCTTATGTGTATTAATACAATGTCATGCAGACTATAGGCAAAGCACAGAGATGTCCAGTGCTTACTGATATTAGCAGATATTAGCTGGTGATATACCTGTAGCATAGCAAGTGTCAGTAAGGCAACATTTTCTTGCAAGTTGATGTGACTGGATAGTAATGTGCTTTGTGTGCTTGCTGTTAAAGGGGGAGGTGGGGGAATACAAAGCCTTGTGAGTGGAACTTTAAACACTATTGCAACTTGAAGCAGCACATATGTAGGCCCCAGATATTTAAGTTTGTTTACCTCTACACCCAAGTTCCTACAATGGAATCCAATATGTTCCTAGTATTTGACAAATCAGCCATGGGATTATTGAAGTACCTCTGGCCTTGGTATGGTATGTGTTTATGGTTTACTTTAATGTATGTACACAAATAACACACATCCATGCATACACCAGTTAGCTCTCATACACATATAAGTTAGCTCACATACGCATATAACATTAGCATATGTTCTTCTAGTGGGCATGTGTAAAATTTATGATACTCAGCTGTGGAATACTGTGAGAAACCCTTATTATCCTCCTCTGCATGGATTCAACTTTTTTATCTTTTGGAGTTGGGGCTTATAAGGGGTCTATATCACTTTATTGAATGTTTTATTCAGCGAATCACTATTTATTGAACTCAGTTATGCAAAAGTGTATTTAAGCGAACGATCATTTTAGCAAAAATTTTCCAAGGGAAAAAAATAGTGGGCCAGCTACACACAGTAACAAACACAGCAAAATGAAAAACTCTGCAATGTGGAGGGCTGTGCCCCCATTCCCCAACTAAATATACCAACTCCGAGATTGCACTACCATGGAAAAAGGGCAAATTGCCATTGATGGCCAACCACATCTTTTCCCTTAGAGAAAACTTGTTGTAACAATTGTACATTTAAATGAGCTTTCACTTGTGAGTTTGATAAATAGTGATTCATTGAATAAAGCATTTGACAAAGTGATATAGACCCCTTTTAAGGCCTATGCAAACATACCTACCTATTTGTACTCCATATCTGTATGAGTTTCCACACAAATGTATAAAGGCTGCATACTTCTTTCCACACCTTCACTTTGCACTTTAAAAAGCTGTTATATGTAGGTTCATTCAGAACATAAAATGCTCTTACATTGGATTTTCCTTTCCATTTCAGAAAAGTATATTACATTGTGATAAACAATGGAAAATCAAGTTATTCCACACAGAGAATAACATCTTGCTACAGGCCATCAGTTTCCATAGTTGTCATATGCTCAGCCATGAGAAAGCTGACAAGCCCTTCTGTGACCATGCCTGGTGGGGTATCATGAATGACATCATTGCTGTCAGTGGCCATAACAGAACATGTATAGCCCCCGAACATGATAACAGCTGCAAAAGGTCAGGCAACTTACCTGGTACAGGAGCAAAGGGTGACATGAAGCAGCTCACCCACCATAGGTTCATAGTAGGTTACTAGGATAATGGCCCTAGGGCCTTTACAAGCCTAGCCATGTTATACCTATGTTCCTTAACTGACCTTGGGTAGATGGTCATTATTCGCAGAGTGCGTCTATGTTCAGCACTGACTGCCCCTGTCCATGAGGGACATTGGTGCCAGCCCCCAGGGTGAATTTTTGGTCTTCTATCAAATTGTCTAGGTTACACTTGAATAGAAGAGCTCTGCTTCAAGTGAATTGGGAGTTTATTCCAGAGGAGCGTCTGTCTGTGGGAGATATATCTGCTCTCCAGCATGTTCTGTTACTGTCACAGGCTAGGTTGAGATCCCTGGAGCGAGTGACTCTTGTCCCATTTGATTTGCAGACATGCAGCATTTCCATTAGGGCAGGGTCAGAGACTGCTCTGTAGGCCAGGCACAAGTCACATCTCAGAACCTGTAGGATACAGAGTACAGTTTTGGAGGACCTGACTTTTCTTGATGAGAAACCTCTGTTGTCTTTCCAACAGCTGCAGGTGTCTGGTGAGGTACATGTAAAAGCGAGCATTATACTCTATTAGTGGTCTGATGAGGGTCAAGTACAGAGGAGTTAAAGCATCCTTAGTCTTGGATGCAATCCCCTTACTTATGAGATGCACAATGTAGATCATTGACAGAGATGGAGGAATTCCTGGCAACCCTGCATTATGATCGGAATGATACAAAACCCATGGTAGAGTCCAAAGTAGTAGTACAGAACTAAGAAGAATGCTTTGAAAACTTCTTTCCTGGTGTCCTAGATGGATATGTCTTAACGTGCAAATGACTGCCATAATTTGTAAAACTCTGGTGTATTACAATGTTCAACAATGACAACTTCTTTTAATAGGAACATCTGGGCTTCAGGTCCAGAGAATACTGGAACAAGGTATGTTACCTATTAATCTCATGGATTACAATATTGAGTAGTAGTATTTCATTCGCTGTACTTTAGCTACTGGTACAGGTTGTTTTATGTTGGTGCTTGCACAAGTGCTGCTTTACTAGGGTTCTCCACTGTGGATATACAGATGCAGGATGGTGAGAAACTATCTGGCTCTGATAATGATGGCATCCAGCTCTCAGAATGGCCAGGAATCAATGCTGGACACAGGGAATGTGATGTCCACATCACCACTCCATTCCATAGGCATAGATTCTGTGTCTGTGCAATCCCACCACACAAACCCAGGATAACATATTAAAGCAGGAAGACACAGAGAGAGGGATGTCTTCATCTGTTGCCCACTCTCCATTGGTTGCTGCAAGCTCCACTGAGCAAGACGAAGACATCGTTGGGTGTTGTGCCAATGGCCAAGTATAATATTGGTACCATCCAACCAGTAGTTTAGCTAAATTTGGGTAGAGAAGGCAGGTATTTCAGATTCAAGGTGTTAATGAGGTGCAGTTGTACTGGCATTCTGAATATTAGGATGCAAATGAAACTACTTCTGCTGTCAGGACATAAGTGCTTGTTTCAGTGCTTCATGTGTGGTCTAAATTATAGCAAGTTGCTAGCTACAAATATAACGAGATTTCCTACAATTTTTAAGGAAGATCTCTTTTCTTTTTTGCTCATTTCTTAGTGATGAAGGGCACAATGCACATGGCACTAATCCTTAGGAGATAATTTAGGAGTGCCCAATCAGAGAAAGTGGACCTTTGTTTTTATTTATTTATTTATTTTTTGGATTATTTGCTTTTTGCTTAGAGTAACGGGGCACCAGATCAGGGAGTGGAACTTGATGCTAGATGTACTAACTATGTTGTGACATCCAGCACCCAAGCTTGTTATATTTATGGTTGCAGTCCAGCATTTCTATAGGGCCAAAATAGAGGGACAGGCAGACATCAACATCTGTCTTGGTGAGCTGGTAGGGTTAGTACGTGGCCTGCTTGATGATGTCTGTGAGTGCATTGGCCACATCTGCAACACCAAGGACATGTGATGTAGGGGGCTTGCATGCAGCAAGTGCCCATATGCAGTCAGACGTCATGGCCAATGCACTTCCCATGGCCATTTCACTGCTGCCTCCAGTTGGGAGGGTCACTGTGGAAGTGGGACGCCACAGTTAGGTACACTTAAAGCCACCACATCTACTCTGTCCTAGAATGTTGTGGGAAATGCTTTGTTAATGTGGATGTCCACATGGGAGTGGTGTTTGTGCTGAGTTCAGCAACTCACTGTTTATTGTCATGGAGTTCTCCATCTGCACAGCATTGTGTAGATGATGCCTTTGACTTTCTTTGGATACAGCACTGCCATTTATCAGGATGTGCATGGTGCATGCATACATCTCCTGTGGGTGTTCTGGAATGTCCTCCAAATCCCAGCACTGTGTTGCAACATTTGCTAAGGCTGTGTCCCAGCAAACACCAGACTGCTATATTGTCTACCTCTACACACTCTCACAGTAATAGACACAAACCCCCCTTCCTGGTCAGTCTACTTCACTCTCCCAGCCCACAAACTATGTTTGGCACACACAACATTTATTGTTCAAACACATGACCACACACACAATTAACCATTATTTATATTTATTTATTTATTTTATTTATTTTACATTTGTTAACCGGGATGGTCCGACTGGATACATGTCCTTTTTCAGCGGATGCCCGGGGAGAAAAGCTCCAACAGAGTTACATTGATAATTAGGTACAGTAAATGAGCTGAAAGAACTTAACAAAAACATAGGCTATTTACATACAAGTACAAGACTGTCATTACTATTTCTGAGATTACTACAAATGTAACATTAATAACATATTAGCAAGGATGGTAGGCAGTATAATGACATAGAGTTAGACAGGATGCATATTTCTTTATCACAGTATACAAAGTACTTATCATCTTAGCTAGTTGTTTATGTTTTAGTTAGTGGCACAGAGCTAGTCTGGGTTTGAGCAAGGACATAGCCAGTGTGACTTGAAGTGGAGTTTTAGACTATTTTTGAATTGACTTAGAGAAGTTGCAAGCGTGATGTTATTTGGGAGAGAGTTCCATATTTTACCAGTGGTGTTGGCAAATAGCGCACCCTTCCTTCTGTTCTGTTACTTGAATAGCCTATGCCTGATAATCAGTGTGGCCAGTCTATGCATGGTATAGTGCAGCCAGGGTGTAGGTTTGCATGTCTCTTTTTTACTGCCCTGTATAATACTGTATTATAGTCTATAATTATGAACCAGATGCTGCCTCTTAGCCAGTGCTGGCCATACACTGCCTGCCTTTGCCTTCCGTAGTTCTTCTCTGCAGTCGGCTCCTCCATAAGCTCCTCATCAGGCATCTCCTCCACTGCTAAGGTTGTGAAGATGTCCTTCTGAATGTGTCTTCCCTGCTACAGCTGGCTGCATTTAATGATGTTCTTTAACACTGCATAGACAGAAAATATCCCATAGCATGTGCTGGGGTTGTACTGTAAGGTATACCAATATATATCCAGACAGCAGAAATAGGAGTTCATCCAGCCAAATACAAAGTCAACAACAACAACACAGGTCCAAGAGAAAGTTCTTTTGTTGCTATTCTCTGCCATTATCTGGGGAATTCTGATAGGTATCATTAACCACTGCTCCAGGGCATATTCTCCATCACCAATAAAATGCTCCTTGGCAAAATCACCCTTCACATACCACAAATATACACTGCACATATGCCACATGTAGAAGTCAAGGGCACTGTCTTGGTGGCTTGCAGATATGCTATATATTATATCTTGTACATAACAGACTACCTGGCATTTAATAGAAGGGAATGATTTTTAGTTAATATGCATTCTTCCATGTTCACCAGATAGTGTCTTTATTTCAATGTAGGTACACTCTGTGTAAATAGACCATATCACAAAATTACACCATGTGTTAGGTGTCCCCTTTGTTGTGAGTAGAATCCAAATATGCTTCTCCACAAGCTGTTGCATGGCATCTAGGAACTGGTGGTCCATCCTTGAAGCAGATGCTTGGGATACACCCTCCAATTCTCTTGTTGGTCACTGAAAACTCTCTGTTGTTAGTATTTTCAAAGCCACATATATCTTGGTGTCCACAGGCATACATACTCAATGCATCCCATAGACCTACATATGATAATAGTACACAATTTGAGTGTTATGGAGGACATAATATGTTAGACATGGATGGATGACAGAGCGCCCCCAGTGCAATGATGTGCAAGACAATGGCTACCAGCTGTGAGAACAAGCCTCTTACATATGCAGGTTACTATGTGCATCCCCTACCCAGTACATGTCTTTGTAGTCTGTGTACTGTAACTCCATGCTTTTCCTCTGGGCAACAGCTTTGGAGTTAGCATCTTGGAGCAAAATATATGCATTTCTGAATCACTCTGCCATGTTGTATACCTTCATTTTCTTCATGTTTGCCCACATTTTAATACTGTTGCTCATTAACATGTAATTTTGCTGTTATTTGCATATTGTGTAGGCTATGGAATTTCTTGTACTTCCAATCCTATACTCAGTATGTCTCTGAATTACCCCCCACCTTGTATTCCACTGATCGTCAAGAAAGATTGCTTGCCACGACAAAAAAAAATGCTTCTGTTTCCCAACCATTCAGTGGCAGATTATAATAGGAGCAAAATGGGTGGCACTTAGTACCCCTAGCAAGTAGGGGTCCCATGTTTCTCAAAAGCAATTTAATTTTAATTATCTCTATTGATATCTATGGTGCAATCTGAGGAATTCTCTTTTCTAGGGACTACAGCTACAGGAGTAATACAAGCACTGGCAACAGACGTAGTGGCTTTCTTCAGTTAGAAATATTGGCTGGTCAGCTTTGAATCACCAAAGACATGAATCACTGTTCTAACTGCAGCATCTTGTAAGTGCTTGAAAGTTACTGTGTGTGTCCCTGGAACATGTAGCTCTAAGGGATTTGGATTTCCTGAGGTGGAGCATGTCCATTAATTCTGGGTTGGACAAGGCTTTATACGTCAGATGGCTTTATACGTCAGACACAGATCGCCTCTGAGTACAGCTGGAGTTTCTTTAGCCTAACTGCGTAGGGCATCTTTTTTGAGTCCCTTGATCCTCTTGATGAGGTACTTTTGGGGTCTTTCCAGTTGCTGCAGGTGTCAGGTAAGGTACATCCCAAATGGGGCATTGTATTCAATTATGGGCCTGATGAGTGATGAGTAGAGGGGCACAATGATCTCTCTTGATCTAGATGTGAACCCTTTCGTGATAAGGTGGGCTATATAGAAGGCCTTTCTAACCACTTTGGCAATGTGATTGTCAAAGGAGAGATTGCTATCTACTTGGGTCCCCAAATCCCTAATTAGTTCTTCCGTACTTAATGGATTACCACCTATGTGGTAATTTGTGGGCACTTTGTTTTTGCCAAAGGGGATGACTATGCACTTTTTGGCATTTAGCTTTAGGCCATGGCTCTGGCACCAGTTATCCGTCCCTGTGAAAGCCTTTTGGAGGATGCTTGTGTCAGTCGGCGAGTCGATTATGGCACCCAGTTTGCAGTCATCTGCAAACCTAGTCAGCCATAGTCCTCCCATGTTAGCCTGTACCTCAGAGAAATATATACCGAACAAGAGAGGTCCCAGGACTGAGCCTTGTGGGACATCACTTGTAACTGGTTTAGAGTCTGACATGGCACCTGCAATTCTGACCATGTGGGTTGTATCCCTGAGCCAGTTTGCAACCCATCTCATGACATAGGGGTTGATATTTAAGCTGGTGAGCTTATTTATGACGCCCAAGTGGGTTATTGTGTCGAAGGCTTTTGCGAGGTCCAGGTAGGCTGTGTGGACTACCTTCCCTTCATCTATGGCCTTGGTGATTGTTTCAAATAAGTCAACCAGGTTCAAGAGGCAAGATCTGCCCTTAACAAAGCCGAATTGGGTAGGATCCAGTGTTTGGAGGTTCCCAATGTCTTTGTTTATGAGTTCCATGATGATACGCTCCATAGCTTTGCAGACCAGGCTAGTCAGGCTTATAGGGAGATAGTTTCTGGGGTCCGTTGTGGCACCACCTTTGTGGAGTGGGACCACTGTTGCTGTACGCCATTCCTTGGGTACATATCCTGTAGTAAGGCTGAGATTGAACAGTGAGTTTATGTGAGGGTTCAGTTCTTCTTGGAGCTCATGCAAGATGCAGCCCAGGACACCGTCTGGTCCTATTGTTGTTGTGTTTTTTGCTTTGGAGAGAGCAGCTCTCACCTGTGCATCTGTGATGCCAGGGAGGCTACACTCTGTTGTTTAACAAATTGTTAAATGGAATCCATAAGGTCTGCCTTATTTTTACTTCATCATTGCCTCAGTAAATAAAGAATAATATAATTTGATAAAATGCACATTTTGGTGGTTTCTGGTTATGTTGTGTATTTGTCTTTGCTAGCCTTTATAGTTTCTGGTCATGTTTTGTGTATTTGCATTTGTTTGCCTTTACCAATTATTTCACCATGCTTACTGCTCTTTCAGTCTTTATTCTTTGCGTCCAATGATGTCGTCAGTTTGTATCCTTATTCAACGAGCACTATTACTAATATATGCACTACTCTATTGCTGTTTTTTTTTTCCATTAGATCCTGTATCACTAATGACTTCCTCGTGGTTACTATTCTCTATGTGTAAACATTCATACCAATGAATTACTTTAGCAGGTAGTTCTAATGACATGTTACTGTTCTTTTCACAGCATTCCCTATATAATTAAAATAATCAGTTCAGTCTTGCCTAACACCGCGGTGCTAGCTCAACGTTCAACCTTCAAAGAAGGCATGCCCGTTTACGCATGTCTTTCAAATGCCCACCCAACCGTGGGAAGGACATGCAGACTCCTTCTGTATGGAGTCTGCATGTCCTCCCCGCGGTTGGGTGGGCGTTCGAAAGACATGCGTAAATGGGCGCCCCTTCATTGAAGGTTGAACATCAAGCTGGCACCTCGGCGTTCGTGAAAATCTACTGCCAATCATTAGGGGACCGAAGTTCCGCTGTGGTGACCCCTAACCGGGAAAAGCCAAAAGACAAACAACAACAACAATCTGTTTTTAGCATATTATAAATGCAATGGATCAAAGTCACAGAAACATTTGTAAAGTTAACCCAAGCACCCAATGACATAGGTATGAATGGTATTCAGACTCTGGAGTCATTCCCAGTAGGACTAGTGTGGAACAGTGTTCATTTCTGAGCTGACTGTTGTTCATACTAGTGATCTACTATGTTAGGAAACAGGTTGGAGAGGAGTCAGAGGATGGATCAGTGAAGTTGCTGTATGCAGACTGTGTCAGCATAAACAGACAGCCTCTGAACAGGAACTTCAGCAAAACTGAAGGCATATGAGATGAAATGGAGAACAGGCAAAAGATTGCCATGTAACAAACAAGGGAACTAAGAAGAAAGTGAAAACTGAACAGAAAATAGTGTTACAGTTTAACACATTTGAGTATCTGATAGAGAAGGTGAGGAAGAGAGACGTAGGAAGAAACAGCTAAACTATATAATCAAGATAATTCAGCCCAGTGGCACAGTATGTCAAGAGTTGTACATAACACAAGAATACAAAAGAAACTGAAAATTAAGGTGTACAAAACAATGGTGTGACTAGTACTTCTGTATGGCACAGAAATCTAGGCAATGAAGGGAGAGCAGGTATCAAAGATTGAGTTAGTAGAGATGTGCTGTGTGAAATGGAAAGTAAGAAACACATTGTAGAGCACACAAAGAAATGAGTACATATGAGTAGAAGCCAAAGTAGCTATATTTGCAGAAAAGTTCAAGGAAAACACATTATGGTGGTTTGGCTACAAGCACAGGAAATCAGAAGACAATTTGGAAAAGAGTATTTGAGAGAGACAGGAAGATGGAAAGAGGAAATGAGAGGTCTAGTCAAGAGATGGATGGATTGTGAGACAGAAGATCTGTAATAGTCAGGCATTACTGTCAGAAAAAGCAGAAGAGTAACACTGACTGGACAGAGGTGTCAACAGTTGGTGCAGTACATTGACCCCATGTGTTAAATGGGTAAAAGTGGTTCATGATGATGATCTTAAATATCTTAATGTGTGGCTGCCTCAATCTCTGCTGTAAATATTTATTTTCCAGTTGTGCATTCTGCCAACAATTAATAAATAAACATGTACATAAATAAAACTCTCAGCATGGAATAAAAACACTGGTCCTGTCTGATTGCTCTTTAAAATGCCTTTAAGTTCTGAAAGTTATATCTAGTCTGTCACTGCTGATATACATCTGCGTAGTCAAGAATACCCCATTAAAACTACAGGTTATCAAAATATGGTCAGATATAATTCTGTTCCTTAAATTTGGTGTCCATCCATAGCAGAAACATTTGAGTTAAATTATTTTGGTAAACAAATGGCTGTGCATTCCTATTAATAAAGACTGAAAAATGTTATACATCCAATAGGACTTGTTTTAATGCAGTAGTGTTTTTCATTGTTAAATTTATGCTCACACCCAAAATTTCAATTATCTTCAGGTTGCAGGCGTAATAGAAGTAATTAACTAATCTGAGCTTCTAGCAATAGGTTAATTGACAGCAGTTGCAGAGTAGGCTTCAGAAAGTACTTCTGAGATTACTGAGAGGAGGTAAAACAGAAGTGCTGTGGGTTAGAAGTGTTTTTTTTTTTTGGTAGTTAAAAAGTCATTGCTAGACTACTGAAGTCTCTACATTAGCATGGGATTTTCTTTTGTTCTCCAGTACTTCTTTCTTTGCTTATTGGCAAGTAAAGGCTACTGTTCTCATGGGCAGGGGTCACAGAAGTTGAAGACCTTTGCTAAAGGCGGTAGTTCCTATGTTTGGAGTTATCGGTCTGTGGCTGGTATTGCACAACCTTCTGGGTACAATGGATATGATGGCAGTTTTCCTCAGTATTGGGCTCTGCCTCCCTTGCCAGCAGTTACAGTACAGTGCAGAGAGGCTGAACTACTTGTGACTGTGAACAAGGATTTGTTTGGTATTGGGCAGCTTGTAAAGGAGGATGATCTTACTTTGGGTTCTGAGGGTTGTACCCCTTCTTCAGTGAATGCCACTACTGCTGTTTTCCAGTATGAGCTTCATCACTGTGGGAATACTGTAATGGTAAGGAACTGAATACTAAGTCTTTACTAGTAAAATGCCATAAATGTAGTACAAACTAGTCTATTATATGGCTCTTGGTTATTAAGAAAATGTGCAGTATAATTAATAGTGACTGCAACCATTCCTAAATTATGCTGTGCTATTCCCACTAATCTTTAAAGTTGTGTTTTTTTAATGGGTGCTTCTCTCTGTTGTAAATTAACTTGGTCTTTATTTTTTTTTATTTGATCCTCTCATTTTAAACTGCTAAAAAAAAATGTACTGCTTTTAATATGGTGCATGGAACCTTTAAAAAAATGCCCCCAGCATACCTCTCAATGGTCCAGATTTTTGCAGATTGCCCAGATTTTTTTGACTCCTACAGTGGTATGACTTACACACTTGCGTGATATATTTTCATACTATAACTGGAGGCCACTTATCCCCACTATGAAGTACATGGCTCAATTTTCCAGTAGGCATTTACTGCCCATCTTATTTTAAGAAGGGGCTTAATGTCCTTGTATAAGTGCAATTTCAGTCACCGACTAGACTAATGACATCTTTTCTTGGAAGATTCAAGGTGGTATTTTTACTTTTAGGGGAAATTTTGGTCCGGGTATAGCAGCTTTTTCCCCCCACTCCTTTGCAATATTTGCCTGAGCTACCACCAGCTCAAGTAGATGGGACCTCACTTTAATGTCTTCATCCAGAGGATGATCGTACAATGCCCCTTCTATACTATTGTAGTATTAGCAGTCCAATCACCTGATGTGGGAATACAATCCACAGCCATTTGGATTTCCAGCACCACAAACTGCTAACAGTGATACTATAACAGAATGATTTTTTTTTTAATTTAGCATTTGGCCTCATCTAATTTTTGATATTTGGGAAGAAGGTATCAAAATGAATGTCCTACAAATGAATACTGAATTTTTTTTTTTTCTTTAAGTTGGCTAGAATTGCATCTTTTCCCTGCCCTGTTCTAATCGAACAGAAATATTTTCTAAAGTTATCCACACTGGGGATTTCAATGAATTGTATTATGGACTGAGTGAGTACATATGCCCCATAACCCACACACACACACACACAAAAATACTGAGCTTGGAAGTTGAAGGATCCTTGTGCCCTGCACTCAGTGTGACTGGACACTTCTCATAAATGAGTGTGTATAAGAAAATTGTTAAATGCTTATTTGTCTGATTATTACAATGCCAGCTTATATCACAATGGCAGCTTGTCTGTCAGGATGTTAAGTGTTAAATGCTTATTAAGTGTGTATGTACTCCTGGAAATCTAGCATATTTACTTTGCTGTGTTGGGATGCTTTACCACCATTCTTGTCAAAGACTGATGCTACAACATGGTAATTTTCTATCCATATAGATGACTCCTGACTCCTTGGTCTACAGCACAAGTCTCTTCTACAACCCAACTCCTTCTGATAATCCTACTATAATAAGAACTAATGAAGCAGTAGTCCCTATTCAGTGCCATTATCCAAGGTAACCTGCTCCAGTACTTTGTCTAGTTTTATATAAAACACGTAGGTGTCTGTCTACAAAGCTGCATGCACATTTGCCCAAGAAAGCAGGAGTGCTCTAGTACTTGCTGTTGTTGGCAATGATCTTGTTAGTTTTTTTGAAAAGCTGCATTTGACTCTGCAAGTTTATCTGCAAAAGTTATGCATGTTTATCTGCACAACTTTTTATTTTTGCCTCCTCAGGAGAAACAATGTGAGTAGCAATGCCATCAAACCCACCTGGATTCCATTCTATTCCACTGTGTCTTCTGAGCAAAGATTGCAGTTCTCTCTGCGCCTCATGAGTGGTAAGCACCATGAACTACCATAGAAGCACTTTTAAGGTCTGTTTTCTACTAAAACTGCAAACCTAATGTCCTTTTAAGCAGCTCTTGAAAGACCAGCAGAACAGTAGCATGAGTGGAACACTTAAAACTAGTAATTGATGCTTGTGTGGCATGTTTGGCTTCCTGCATGGATACTGATCACGTTCTGCCCAATAACTCTAAATTGTTCTGATATGAAGCATTCTAAAGTTTTATAAGAATGTGCAGGCCCATACAGTTGATTAGCCCAATTTCCATGCACTGCTATTCTACTTGAAGCTGTTTTACTGATATGTTTAAATTTCCTCCTTAATCTGATTTCCTAATGGATGCCTTCATTTCTAAAGCATCACTTGGCAGCACTGGAGATGCCTACTTAAGGTATAAAACTTTTACATTTTATAGACTTGTTTTTTACACATTCCTTGTTTGTTCACATTTAAAAGCTTTCAGGTTATGCTATGGTGAAAAACGGATCTGCATCTCCTGCAATAACTATGGTTTTCTAGTCTTAAATATTGCATTCAGTTGTCATTGACCAGGGTCTTCATGTTTAGATGTGGTATGAGCAGACACTTGTAAGTGAACAAGTAGCTTTTTATTTCCCTACATTCTGTGCAGTTGTGAGCTCTACATAAGAATATATAACTTTACAGTTGAAATTTTAATAATGGAAACAGTAATGGCTATATGTTCCTAGATGACTGGACCACTGAGAGGACATCAAATGTGTTCCTGCTGGGTGATGTGCTGAATATTGAAGCATCTGTCTCCACTGAGAACCAGGTTCCTTTGCGCATTTTTATAGATGGCTGCATTGCTACTCTGCAGGAGGATGAGAACACTTCTCCTAAATATCCAGTCATTGATAATTATGGGTGAGTAGCTACTTGATTGCTAAACCAGAATGGGGAAACTGTGGGGAAAGGAAACTGAAATGGTGGGGAGGTACAGAGCACTGTGTGGAAAGGAAACCAAAATGGGAAACTGTGGGAAAGGAAACTGGTGAGGTACAAGCACACTAGCATTCATGGAAACATCAGATCTTAGAATTTAGACCATTTGCTATTGGTAGTACACTTCAGCTGTTGATATTTAGATCATGAATAGCAGCTAAGTGGTGTGTTGCCAATTCTTTGATATAGAACAGATCTGTACACTTGCCAAGGCTGCCACTCTTGTATGATGTAGCTAGGATTAGTCTTATGTCAGTCTTTGATAACCCTTACTTGGGAAGGGTAAAACTATCCAACCTTGACCTAGATGTCTGGTCTAAAACAAATATATAATATGGGTCTAGGACATTGAAAGTCAAATTAGTAAGCTCAATTCACAATTTTATATATGGCCTTTTCCCCACTGTAGTGCGACCCTGGAGCTTGTGTGTGTGGGGGGCTAATTTTTTATATATTGGTAACATTGTCGCCTCAGACTTTGCCTGTTCGATTCTCAGAGTGTCTTCTGTGTGGCGACATGCATGAATGGGTGTTCATTCATTGAAGGTTGTGTGTTAGGCCTGGCAAGCCCCCTTAAATATTACTCCAGGGTCGCACTAGGGAAAAGGCCATGTATAACTTTCAGTAAATTTTATTCAATGAATTGTGCTTTCAGTCATTTGAGTTTCAGTTAAATGTGCATTCAGTGAAATGTCCTAGACACGTGTGAGTAGACTAATGGATGAGTTACTAGATTTGTAGTGCTCATTTACTTCAACTAGGCAGTCACTGCCTGCTCTAGAGTTCTTAATCTAGCCTTTCCACAGGGACTCGCCCTTATTTTGCCAGCAACATAGCCAAGAATAGCAACTTATCTCTGGCTGCAAGACTTATCTCTGGCTGCAAGACTTAATGAGTCTGGCTTTTAAAACAAATAATTATCACTTAGGGGCATACCTGTTAATTCACTTTAGATATTGGTGAATGTTAACATAAAAGCTGGACCCATGATTACAGTTCTCTATTTTTGCAAGTATAAATCCATGTCTGAAATTCAGGTGTACATTTAATTTTCCAATTTTTCTCAGTACAATTTATCTTTCTTGCATCTGCTCCAAGGGTGGGGAGACCATAGTCTGAGGAGTACTGTCCCAAATAAAGGTTACTGCACACCAAAATTCTTAGGGTTCATCCAATTTCAGTAGCTTAAAATGTTGCAAGTGGGCCTAACCTTTATAGGTAGAAACTGGATTATGGGGAAGGGTCCTGTCACACTACTTGGTTATTAGACAAGTTTAACTACTATGTGTGGCTACTCAGTCTGGCAAAATATTTCCTGCTACTGGAGAAGGTGTCACTGACCTATCTGCATGTCTGTCCAACTATGTGGTGTGTGTGTATTCTCTCTTTAGATCCCTTTTTTGGGTATGTACTGCAGCATTGTTAGGTTTGTTGAAGTTTTTTGCTGTTCTATGCTCAGTTAGTGACACTGCCAAGCTTCATCCAGGGTTTGCGTTGGTGACACTGCCAAGCTTCATCCAGGGTTTGCAATCCCTTTATCTGTTTCTCTCTTTCCTGTAGTGGCCAGGGTCATTTGCTCCCTCTAATGGTAGTCTAGATCCCCCAAATCCTTCCACTAGGAATTTTCAGCCTTAATTGTTTGGCCCTGTTGCAGTTTGTAGCTGACCCTTTCCAGGACCCAGCTTATTGGGTCAGTTCCTTTAGCAGCCACTTTTAATCAATCGCTGTAGAAATTGTTTAGTTTCTCAGTTGTTTAATACCTCTTTCCTGTAATGGAACCTGTCCATTCATGAGATTCTTTTTATTTTCAGATAGAATCTAATAATGCTCTCCCCTGATTGAGACAGTAGCTAAAGGAAATGGTCATGAATCTTTCTAGTAGCCAATTTTAGGCATCACAAGGACAGTTGTGTACTAGTTTGAGTAGCCATCATGATTAAATATCTTTATTTTATTTTTTTATAACCAGTAAGTTACTATGTCTAGATGCTCATCTATTTTTTTTCTACAGAGACAAAAATGGCCTCTTTGCTCAACAAAATGCAATCTCTGCAAGTAAATGTAAAGCATAATCTGCTTCAGTGCTCCAGGTAATCTGAAGGTCTGTCTCCTTTGTATCCATATCCTGATTTCGAGAAACGACTGGATCGTGGAAATTTCCATGATGTATTTCTGTTCACCCAACTCCTAGCCACTTCCCATCGGATAAGGGAATTAAAGGTTCAAGGATGCTAATGTAGTCTTATGCTGGCAGGCAGACTAGAGTGGGTAAAGGTGGTGCATTAAGGCCAGCATTTTAATGTCTGTCCCCCAGCCAGTCCTGAAATGCATAGCATGCATGTGATTATGCAGCTCCACTGCTGCAAACTATTGGTAACCCACTCTGTTATCAGTAGCAGCTTATTGCAGTGGTAGGAAAAGTTATGAAAAATTGGTATGGGTTTGGGGAGGAGTAAGCAGGAAACTGACTAGTTTAATGCTTTCAAAATCTGTTGCCGAAGATGGGCTTCTGTAGTATGCATAAAATTCTTTTTCCCCATGCAGGAGCAAAATATTGAAATGTTTTCTCAGTGGAGTCTAGCAAACTGCAGCTCTTGCATATACAGATGAAAGTAGCATTGCTTTTGTATAGCTTTGGACCAGTACAGTATCTAGACTATTACAAGCTAAATGATAGGCACAAACTATAGTTTATTCTACTTGTAGTGCTACTATATAACTAACACTGATTGGAGAAGAACTGGTGTAATATGTATCCCTAATAACACCACAGTCCAGTCCTATATATATATATATATATATATATATATATATATATATATATATATATATATATATATACTGGGCATAACATCTGATCTGAGCTGCAACTTCTAGACTTGAGTCAAAATATATATGTGCTGACCTTGGCATTTTTTACCAAACTATCCCTTAACACAAGGCAAAGTTAAACCCTCAAAGGAGAGGGATTTGCTGTTTAAAATCGTAAATAAGTTGCTTCAGATGCTGTAGTCTGTGAATTAATGGAAAAATTAAATGGCAATCAAGATAGCTATGCTAGTAAATGGAAGCAAAATACTCAAGCCACAGGTAAAATTGCTAACTTGATTATAAACGGAAACCAAAAAGTTAATCTCTGACTGTATCTGGTAAAACATGCCATTCCAACTATCGCCCAAATTGCTAACGGCAATAATGCTGTGCAATATATTGGCCCCACCATTCGGTCAGAAATTTGATTAAAAGGGATATGTCAGAGTAACATGTTTTGACATGTCACTCCTGGTCTTTGTGCAGGTATTCACGCTCTGAAAATGAAAATCTCTAGTCTATATATTCTAAACGGATTGCAATCAAATGATTCCTTCTAGTTTGACATTTGAAATGTGCAGGAAAAAATTCAGTGAATGCATGCTAGCAAGTCTCCAATATTCTAAATTCTGGCTCCCATCTGAAAACCAGTTGGCTATCTTTTGCATGACTGTGGATAATGCCTACTGGGGGGGGGGACACAGTGCGGCCCACTATCCATCAAATGCCTCAGCGAGGCCAAGGTAGGGAGTTGCACTATTTTGCCCCATCCATTGCCTTGCTGACCTTTTTAAAAATTCCAGGATGTGTAGGCATGATCTGCCTTTGACAAAGCCAAACTGGGCTGGATTCAGTATCTGAAGGTTTTCTGTTAACTTTCCCATGGTTTAGCATGAGACTAGTCTGACTTATGGGTCTAGTCCCCAAGGTCTATGGGGCACTCTTATGCAGAGGGATAAGTGGTCCATGTAGCACACAGCCTCCACAAAAGGAAAATCCTAGCTAAAATTTGAATCTGGGTTCCACCAGGATGTCTTAATGAGTTTATTTCCAGTAGGCATAGCTGTTCTCTCTGCATCTATTAATGTGATTGTACAGGATGTCAGAAATTCTGCACAGGCAGCTGTGTTTTGCATAATTTCAACCCTGCCAAACCTGAAGTAGTCTTCCCCTTAAAAGTAGTTCCTGTTAGTTTTCTGTTTCCAGCAGATCCATGAATGAACCATCGGTTTCATGGTCAGTGATGTATTCCTTGCATGATATGGGATGCTACATAAAGTAAGGGTTATCCTGTAACTTGTGAGGCATATTTATTTATTTATTTATTTTTTTCCCATGTTGGTCAGGACCTCCACCATAGTCTAAATCTGTGGAAGCCATGGCATCCCTACTGCTGGGGTGCTTTGTGGATTGGAACGCTAATTTCAACATATGACTTTAATAGGGTCCATTCCTGATAAGGTTAGAAACCAAAAAGATCATTAAACAGGCCTTAGCCTTTCCCCTTTGTGGCATAGCTTATTCTTAGTACAATTGTACTTGATTGTGCAATTTAGTGTTGCAGATGTCTGTATAACTGACTGTTGCCTAAATCCTTCCCTGATCCCAAGTACAGAAGGAAGTTTTGGCAAATCTAGAATCTTTGGGGATGGAATTAGCTCCCCCAAACTAGACATTAGTGGTGTCAATTTAATATTTTACTCTCCCCTTGGATACTGGTCTGTAGCATTGACCAGTAGGTGAAGGGTCCTGTTTTTTATTAATCTGACTTGATTAGTTGCTATTGCATTAGAGGAAATGGTTGGCTCGAGTGTGGAGTATTTATCCAGCTGAAGTAAGCTGAAGTAGACTGCATTAACAGTGCTGCTGTAAAGCATAACTACACTTTGGAAAAAAAAAAATCAGTAGTACCTAAAAAGTTGGTGCAAAGGATTAAGGTCCTCTGCTGTTAACGCTGCTCCTGTATCGCAGGGTACCAAGATTTTAATTTTGTACATTCATCTGCCTACTGTGTAACACTGAGCAAGTTAACTTGACCAGGGAGTGCTTCTAGGTGACTCCTGAAAAATAAATGCATCTAATCTGCAAACTTGTATATCATGGAAAGTGCAGAGGCAAAGAACCATTACCTCCAAGTGCAACTTGCATCTATTTTGCTGATTGGTACAATAGTGAACACTAATAACATTTTTTGTACCTCCTAGATGAGGATTAGTTGTCAGTACCTCACGGAAACTCTAGTACTATGACTTGCTAATTAACTATACATCCAGATGAGCAATGGAGCTGAAAATAACATTAAAATGCAGCCATGGCTTCTAAACACTGCAAAAATGTGCTTGCCCACCTGGTTAGAGCATCAATTGAGCTCCCAAATCAACTGACTAAACTAGATTAATAGTTTCTCAAGTTTGCAGGTTTGAGAAACTGTGCTACAAACTGGAGCGGGGGAGAATTTTAATAAAGTGTACTTCCAACTCCACAAAATCCTACCTCTCAACTGTATAGACTTTTACAGAATGTCCAGATTTTTGGCTCATTTTTGGTCTGTTCCTCAAAAGTTGTTTTTCTAACAAATTACTGTGATGGTCTGAAGTCACCTTTTAGTATCGCTCTAATATTTAAAATGTTTTGGGCCCATAAATGTCTCTATTTTTTGGGCCCATTTTGTCAGTCTGTCAGATATTAACCCAATGTGTGTAAAATGTTTGTGGAATATGTAAATAAGACTTCTGTATTTCAACACTGTAGTGTTAAGAGTGCTGGAGGGTGGAATGAGGTCTGTATATTGCTATTGAGAGTTTTGAATGCCCAGTTTGCAATATTTCCCATTTGTGTTCCAGTATAGTTCTTGACTGATGGAGAAGCATGGTTGCCATCTTGACTGAAACCTAGTTGTAATTGGCATTGCCTGGCTATACTTCCATCTATGGAAAGCATGTGTACCAGTTACCAACAGGAAAGTCCCCAGTCTTTTTATCAAAACTGCCTTACCACAGAGAAGGGAATTTTGGACTCTTGCATGTCAGCCCATGTCAAAAATATGAGTATCTAAGCCAGACATGCTCTTAAAATAGTTTTATATTTTTGAGTGTCTTAAGAGCTGAGCAGTGCTAACAGCATTTGAGGATAGTTGTTGGGACAAATCCTTGCTTAATGAAGGTTTAATTGGGAATGCTGGAATAAGGGAACCTGGCATTTCAAGCCACTCCTGTCTTTCACAACAGAAGGAAGCAGGATCAACAGTGAGAACTTGACTGAGGATAGTTACGGAATGGGCATGTACTTTGGGAGCTGTGAAGGCTGGTTAGAAAAATTTATGGATAGATGGACAAACTTAATACAGCCGCTGTAATGTTACAGCTTGGGGTATAAAGGGAGCATAGCAAATTTTTTTGCCTGATTTAGAAGGTGATGCTGGTAAGGGCTAGGAGTGTACATTTTAGTTGCATCTAGACATCAAATGTCCAATTTATTTACATTTGACCAGGATTGTCTGACTGGACGTAGGTCCATTTTCAGCACAAGCCTGGGGAGAAAAGCTCCACAATTTATTAGTTACATTGGATTACATAGCGAACAATTTGATTAACATAGCAATTAATTACAAACATTTATAGATTTAACATCGTACATCAGACAACTAGAATCTTTATCTGCGAAGTACATAACTGACATTAACAAATATAAGTCCTGCTGTATAGTAAGTACTAGGCTTATGAGCATCTGAGCTTGCTATAATCAAGGTAGTTAGTGGGGTGGGTGATGGTAGTGGGAGTTGCAAGGGCATAGCCAGCATGGTTTTAGGTGCACTTAAGTGGGTGCATGATGGTGCGGAGGTAATTGTGGGTGGGAGGGAGTTCCATAATTTGGCTATGGTGCAAGAGATTGGTGCTTAACAGGGTTATTGGCTTTGGTTATTGGCTTTGGTTATTGGCTTTGGTTATCGGCTAGTGATTTGTTAGTGGTCTGGTGGTATGATAGGGTTTGGGTAGATTCTGGAGGGATGACTCATTTAGTTGATGGTTTACTAGTTTGTGGGTGAATAAGAGTTGATACCATTGAAGGGAGGTGAGGGAGTTCAAACAAGCCCAGTTCAGCAAGTGAGAGACAGTGGTGACTACTGTAGGATGCCCCTGTGGCAGACTTGGTGATTTTGTTGAAGCCGGTCTCTAGCTTGTTTAGATCGCATTGCCTTGGTTTGGTATATATTGACAGGTATAAAGTAGGGTGGAGATAAGGTAGGAATTTGCTATTAATCTTTGCTTTGAGAAGTTGCTTATTTCTGTATAACGCTCCCAACTTTTTTTTTTTCTATAGTCATGGATATGGGAATGTCAAATTTTAGTTTATTTCCACTCCTAGCAATTTGGTGTGTTCAGTTGGTTATATTGAGTATTAATTGGGCATTGGATAACCAAGTTTCAACAGAGGAGAAGGCTTCCTGTGTGACTTTTTGTAGTTTGAGTAGGGACTGGGCTGAGCAGGGACTGGGCTGAGCAGATGATGGGAGTCCCTAATGTGGAGGGGACAGCCAAGGAAACTGGCAACTTGGTAGTGGCTTTGTAGGGCAAGTTTCCTAGATTAAACTAGAATCTAGCAGCAGAGTTGGGAATAGAGATGTCTGGCATCTGACCCCAATATGGCAGAGCAATTGGCAATGGCCAATTGGAGGCCTTATGTTCCAAGTGCAATTTTAACAATGCTAAAGGTTTGCATCTGTCATAACCAGTCCTAATCACTTGCCAGTAAAAGTGCTTTCAGTATTTGGGAGGTTACACCACCATTTGGTGCATTTGTACAGTAACAACTTGTGCTGGAAAGTCATAATTAAAGATTGGACATAGCTGCTTGTGTTAGGGGTGTAAAATTCCACCAAATATCAGATTTTCATAGCCTTGTATTCTGAGCATTAATTTTTTTTCATTTAATACTTGCTAGTGAGAGTACAGATCTCCACTGGGTGTTTTCACTGAAAAATGTAACATTTAAAATTTAAAGCGGTCTACTATTACAGCAAGAGATTTCTTGGTGTGCCTTTAAGGTGTTGGTTTTGAATAGCTTGCTGTTAATAGTGCTAGTGTGTTAAGCCTGCATTAATGTTATGTAGATGTCCTGTTTTTTGCATTCCTTTTCTGAGTGGAATGGGGTTTTTGCCACAAGTAAGCATAGTTTGGTTGTGGAAATGGGCCATTTTCTATGCTGCAAATCCATTTTGAGTAGAATGGTTTGTACTGGACTAACTAGTTCTGCTGAGATGCTCTCCTAGCAACCCCCCCAACTAAATGCAAGTGCACAAGCCAAAGAAAGTGAAAAGGTTATGCCAATTATATTTTTGTATTTCAAGATGCATTTCTGCAGTGTGTGATATAAAATACTCATGGACACCACTACACCATAGTGGCTCACAAGGTGCATTTTTAAGCAGTCTCAAGATTTGGTCTTGTATGAATGTGTTGTCTTCAGTTTTCACTCAGAAACCTGCTGATCAAAATAAGTTATGACACTGAAAGGAGTAAAAGTCTCCTGTGTTAAGAGCTCAGACATAAAGCTTCCCCAAGTACATTAACTGGTCAAAGCATACTGTATTGCTTGTTAATCACTAGTATGTCATGGTAGCCACTGAATGTCAGAACTTGCTTGACAGTATAAGCCATGTGTTAACAAGTTCTCAGTTTAACAATAGCATTCATGCATGCAAGTTGACTTTACTAGAGCTGGTTATGCAGTTACGTTGTGCGGGGCGATGAACACCATCCATGTGAATATGGTTCCAGTTCATCTTCTGAACATTAATGTGGAGGGTTACTTGTGCTCTGAGACTTTATAACAAACCTTGCCACCTGCAAAAAACTATGCCTTTGGGTTTTTGATCAGAAGTTTCTGAAAACTCTATCATATGGTCTCTGCCATATGAAGTTCCGAGTTTTCAGTAACTCTACAATCTGAAGTGAAACCATATATGCACACGTGCTGACTCTCTTGTCCAGGATTGTTTTGTGACCTACAACTGATTGCTTTCTATCCATTAAGAGGAGTTCTGTCTTGCATTCGTTGCTTGTTGCAGTAGTCTTTACCTCTGCCATTGCCCAGAACTAGTGTCTTGTGTTAATATCCTTGGAACAGTAATACAGTACTAACTGTACACCATGGATTTCCTCGGGATGTTTTTTTTTTTTCTAAGGGTGTTCTAACAGTGGCGGCAGAACTGGTGTATTCCTAAGGAAAAGGTTTTCCACATCACTATATGTATCTGATCTTGGAAGATCTGTATGAGTTGCATTAACTATTCCTAGAATGTGTATGCTGTTAGTGTCCACTTTTTTGGATTGAACTATAGTTTTGGTTAAAATGGATCAGATTAATGACAAAGTAAAATCTTTTTAATACAAAATGGTGAGAGCTTTCGCAATGGTAACCTTTGCTTCATCAGACAGTTCATTCAAACAGCAACAGCAGTTCAATACTCTGCAATCAATTACTATGGTTACATTTTGCCCTTAGTTAATTGCTGAAGTCAGAAACTGTTTTAAAAACTGCACAAAATGTAAAGACAAGATGTGGATAAATATAAAATACATGTCAATGAATACATATACTCATGTTTCCCGTTTAACTACTTGTGTGCATAGATATAATCATAAAAATATTATAGTATACGCAGTACACAATTGAAGGTTGTGCATCAGGGCTGGCAACTCTGCACATAAAAATATACTGCCAATCATTAGCGGACTGGAGTTCCACTGTGGTGACCCCTAACCGGGAAAAGCCAAAACACAAAACAACGCAGTACACAATTAATACATATATTCTGCCTAATAAATGCATGTCCACCTAGTAAATACATATGCTTTAATACATCTGTCATATTGACCCAAAGCCCTGCATGTGTTTATGTAGTCTTCTCAAAATATTTTTCTTTTATTTTAACCTTCTAGATTTTAGCACTAGCTTCAGTGGAACACTCATTCAAACCCAAACCTCTATGTGCTCCTAAACGCAAAATCCATTTTACTTCCATATTTTCAGTAGTGTAGTATTGGGCATCCTATCTCCTCCCCCCCCCCCCCCCCCATCCTGTTGCTGACATTCTGAATGTGTAAAACCTGAAGCAAAAATATATGGTCATCCCCCTTATCCAATGTATGCTTAGCCAAAGCATTATACAGTTGCCCTTTTTCTAGTGCAGTAAAGGTGATCCCTTAGCCCTTCCCTAAGATGACTGGTTAGTAGTTTTGCCAACATGGAAATGGAAACGTTGTGCAGTGAGCAGCATACACTAAATTCTTAGTACTGCAATCAGCAGAATTCCTTGGCTCCCATAGATGCCCTGTTTCACTGTGCTTAAACCTTGATGCATCTGAATAAATGCACTGCACATTTTCCATGTCTATGGGTACCATTCACTGTGCTATCAATCTGAGCAGGTGTCCTTGGATAGCAAAGCTGCTCAGCTTTTTCTTATTTCTAAATGCAAAATGCATCTACTAACAACATATGCCAATTTTGTCTTATTCTGGTTTAATACCTTTTCACATCTCTTGTTTTCGGTAAAACCATTGGGAATGTATGGTAATACACTATTCTTAATACCTACCCTGTCACTACCTACTCTGTAGTAGGGCTTTGCTTACACTTTCCTTTCTTAGTGTACATTATGGTGTACCTTATCAATTTCATGTTCACTATGCTGCCTATTAATGAAGCCTGTTCTTAGCTTGGTTAACTCCTTTCTATACATTTCCTCTTAACAGGCAAGATGTTCTCATTGCCGGACCTCTGATTTTATGTTGGGGGAAAAAAATCTTAGGGTTATGCATAACTCTGTGTAGAAAAGACTGTCTGTAACATTGTTTCCTATGTAATTTCATAGACCATTGGTAATTTTCTCTGTATATGGTAGCATCCAGGAAGTCTAAACTCATCTCGGAACACTTCACCGTAAACTTAAGTCACTAGTAGTAGTTTGGTATGCATACAGGGATTTAAGTTGCTCACAATCACCTTTTCAAAAAAATAAAAACATCAATGAAATGCCTATAAAAGGCTATTTGGGGATTACCTAATAGATGTTCATATTCCCAATTAACCACAACCAGGTTTGCATATGTGTTGGCACAACTTGTGCCCATGGCAACCCCTGACAACTGCTTATAGCATATGCCATTGAACATATGTTGTGCTCTAGTACCAATCCTAGTAACCTACAGAGAAAGTCTTAGTATTAGAGAAATTTCCCTGCCTTGTCAACACTGATTTCACCATGCTTATCCCCTGGTCATTGGGTGTACTTGTAAATTGTCAATGTCAAGCTGAACAGCGCTTTGCACTGGCACTAGACAAGGTGCATTATGGGATAGTCTTAAGCTGTTCTATGCAATAGGTGGTAACATGTTGACAGTATAAAGGCTAAATTATCACCTTTTCTCCAAGGAAGCTGAAACTTAGCAGCAGTCTGCTAATTTAACAATTATGCAACATCTGAATAGAGGTGGGTGACCTTACCATAGCCTATTCAAAAGGGCTTGCCTGACTTTGCTGGCATAGTTGTAACAAATCCGTAGTAATGTCCACCATGCTTGAACCATAAGGACTAGATCCTGTGGAAGAAAAATCCTTGTGATGGGGTGAATTTCATGACTGAGATTACATTTTAAGTTCAGTAAAGGTTTTACCATTTATTTTGAACTGTTTGCCTCACCACATCTACTAGCTGTAGACTTGTCGTTGGTTTGCTCATTTGTTTTCTGGGACATTACCTTGACTATGGTGCTATCGGATTTGTAGCGTGTTGGACCTAGGTACATTGGTTTTGTGCGTGTACACTTTTCTAATTGCAGATGTAGTGATTGTACATAACATTTAGCCATAATGAGGATCTGGATTTCTTTGCAGTGCTGTCCGCTTATCCAGTAGACCTATGGTTAATGGTGTACCAAATCACTTCAGTGAATATGGAACACTGAGCCTGACTATTTGGTTAGCTTTGGTTGATTACCTTGGTGGTTAACGATTACTTGTAACATAATGTTTGCCCTTAAGATTCATGTTGACTGCTGTACAATGACCCTGCAATTCTTGAATACAATAAAATCTGGGCATTGCTTTCAAACCTTGAGAGAGAGAGAGAGCTAAAATGTCTGAAACTCCTTGTTTCCTGCCAAGCACTTCTAAGCATGTCTACCACAAGAGGAGTGGCTTCTGGCCCAAAAATTGTAGTTCATTTGGCCATTTGGGCAGTTTTTCCATCTAGCCCACATTTACACTGGTTTCCCACCTTTCTAGACTAGTCCAAATACAGATTTGTGTATCCAAATACAGATGTGCTGTATCCAGCACTGTCTGAGCGGTGCCAATTTTTTCCTTGGATCTTGGTTCTCTCCTTTCTTGCACTTTGCTAGCTTATTAGTCTAGCACTTTACCATTTATTGTAGCGCACAAAATCAGCGCTAAACTTTCTAAGAAACTGCTCCAGTACTTACTAATGCCCACCTCTCCAGGCAATCTAAGGTCTCTTCCCTGTGCTTTCTCCTATTCACCTGTTGTACTTGGGCATCCTGAGGCAATGTAGCAACTGCCTCATGTAACAACCCTCTTCTTCAACACTTGAGAGACTTGCAAAAGTGATGCACTTGTATATCCAAATTGGAAGCCATGCACTCCAGCCAAGACTGGAGTAGCTGGTCAAGAGCAGGTGGCAAACACTTGTACCACATCACATTGAATACAATAGCCCTCCAGACACACAAACACTCTTTACATAGAAACACAAACTACACACCCACAATCTACCCAAGCAGCAGAAACTTTAGAGGAAAACACAACACTAATCATGAGACTCTCCTAAACGGTGTGCCACAAAAGTCCCCAAGGCAAAACAGCATGCTTAACACATTAGTGTCCCTCAAGTCACCTGTGACTAAAGTTCCACTCCTTATGTTGAAGAATAAGGTGAAAAATTATGTTAGCTGCCTGTCAGGTGCCAGGATCTTCCACATAATGCGTCCCTCAACAGGTACAAATGACTGTCATTGTACATGTGGGTGTGAATGACCAGAGATCTACCTCCGTGGGCTACATGAAGAGACATGAGCTCTTGTTTATGTAGCCCAGGCAGGTATGACCCTAGCCCTACCAGCATCCTACCATCAACCAGAATGATACCACAGTACAAGCAGACATTTCAACAATTGCCTAGTTTCTGGTGTTTTTCTAAGGGGATAAAGGTCTGCCTGGGATGACATGATTGATAGACCTCTATGCTTTGCCAGAGATGGCCTGCATCTGTCGCCCCTGGGCTTCCCCGATACAGAGCAAGGCTCTTGCCACTCCTATAGTGTATATTTTGGTGGCAACCAAATTACTACCATAACTGCTACAAACAAATGCCATCTGAGGGTCCTGCTGCTCAATGCCAGAAGTCTAATCTCAAACATGCACTTGCTTGAAGCACTCTTAACACTTGTGCTGCTACAGAGACCTGGTTCAAGGTAGCAGAAAGCACCCTGCACTACCGGGCTATAAATCATTCCACACACCCTTTCAGCCCCAAGGGTGGCGTTTCCATTTTCATAAAAGTATGTGCACACTTCAGACTGTTCAGCGCAATGCATCTGAGGTACTTCAGGTACAGCTAACATTGGTTAAGACAGTGTTCTGGTCCTAGCCTGATATAGGTCCCCAATAGCCTGATATAGGTCCCCAACCATGTCCCAAGACTCACTCCATGTTCCTAACACTCATACTAGGTGACTTACCCCTCCATTAACTGGGAACTACTCGTGTACCAATACACTTCACCAACTTTTCCTGGAATTCATGAATCCCAATACCCCCTGGGCTACTAAAAACATAGATGGCTAACTTCACAACAATGCAAATTGGGAATAGTTGCATGACCACTGAATCCTACACCAATGCACTGTACAAATGAATCTATCTTGCTATATCCAATAGAACCAAGACGCTCTCCTCCAAAAAAGAAAAGCCAATCTAGTGGTTCCTGCCCATAAACTCCACAACAGGAGGAGGAAACTGATGTGGAATAGGGTGAAGTCCAAAGACTAGAAAAATCAGCCTGCGGATCTCCTCGTATGCTCTAAAGCTAGCTATGAAAACAGAATTGCAGCAGATAGTAAAGGCCACTACAAGGCTGCCTATAATTATACAAGAATCTCCACGGCAATACCCAGATTTGCTCTTGGCTACTGCACAATGGTGCCTCCTGTATTGAGCCAACAGATATTGCCAATATACTGGCTGACAGATTCAGTGCCAACTTTACCCCCCTCCCCAAAGGAAAAGTCACAATACAGTAGATTTCCAGGTACCCAGTATTACTGCTGCACAGGTTAAAACGGCACTGTCCAAGGCCAAGAATACAGCTTCTATTGGACCTGACAATATCCATGGCTGTGATCTACATGAACTACAGAGTGAACTGGTACCTCACCTGTGTGCCCTGTTCAATCACAGGCTCACCCCAGGCTTTCCCCCTACTGAATGGTACACTGCTACAGTCCTCCCTCCACAAAGAGTGACTACAGACCCTGGGAACTATCACTGCATTAGCCTGACTAGTCTGGTATGGAACGCATCATCCTGGACCTAAGGGTGTAGGGAATCTCCAAACTCTGTATCCCGCACTGTTTGGTTTTTGTGAAGGGTAGATTATACCAGCTCAACTTTAAGTCATCACCAGAGCTGTGGATGAAGGCAAGGAGGTTCATACAGCCTACCTTGACCTGGCCAAGGTCTTGATACCAGTCCCCACTCAGGGAATCTTAGAAAAACTCCCTAAGCTAGGCATCAACCCACAAACTGGCTCACAAAGAGTGTGAAAGTATCTGATTAAAGTCGGACTGACCAGTCAAGAGGAGTCCCACAGGGTTCAGTCCTGGGTCCTCTCCTATTTGTATCTACATAAAGGGACTCTGAAGTTTGCAGATGACTGCAAGTTAGGAGCTATTAACTCCGCTGTGGCCAGAAAATCCATCTCATTACTAAGGGTTTTGCATCCAGGAGGAAAGAGGTCATGGTCTCCCTCTACTCTTCCTTTGTTAGGCCAATCATGGAGTAAAATTCCCCATTTAACAACTGGGAGGCGCCACAAAAGTACATTGCAAAGAGGATCCTAGGCCTCCTATATGGACAGACTCAAAACTCCCAACTATTCTCATATTGTCTACTTAAAGCGATCTCTGCTTGACTTACAAAGCCATGCCTGACCCAGGTCTGTTAGATTTCCTAAGGAAATCCCAATCCCTCCACACCACATGCTCCAGGTCTGTGACCATATGAACACCCTGGAAACTCTTGAACTAAGATGGATCTTAAGGCTAAAGGCTCATATACCCCCAGGTCTGAATACTATAGTCAATCTTCGTCCAGCTCTAGTAGGACCTGGCTAATATTTATACAAATGGCTATCCAGTTTTCCCTAGCTTCAAAACTCTCTAGCTTTTTAGGTTTTCAGTTTGGATATGCCTAATATTTTTATGGAGTAGAAATGTATCTCCTGTTAAAGATCTGATGGAAATGTCCATTGTGACAGAACCTAAGCAAATATAAAGTACTGAAATGAAAAGTCCTGTAATGTAATGGCCATCTAGTACATAACTTGGATATTGTCAATATGAATACTACATAGAAGTACACTACCTTTTAATAACATCTAAGGACTCTACAGACATATCTGTTATAATAGAACTCACATGAGCATGAAAGCGTTGGTTTTTTCCATGCTAATCAGTGATTGTACTGTACATCATATTTTAATCTAATATAAAATTTCTTCTAAAAATTTCTCCTAAAAATACGTTGGGAACTTGTATTTTAGTCCTCCGGACTATTAATTTGAATGTCCGGTCTGGAATTGTGTTATAGTATAATGCATTACGTCAGAACATACTTCTTGACACAACCATTTTTTTGTTTAGACAAGGAAAAAAAGGTGATACTTTAGTAATATCGGGCTAGTTAGCTTTCTGGTAAACTAGGAATTATTAATTCCATTTGGTATATATTTTTTGAAAATTAAAATTAATATTATATTCTTCAGGTTTTAAATTTTCTGTATTATAATCCCATGCATTTTCTACATAATGTGAAACTAATAATCTATTCATATTAATATGCTAGCTTGTAGATTTCTCTAAATTTTTCCATGTTTTTCCATGTTTTTGGATAACTTGGCGAACATGTATATTCTAATGGCGTTATTTTTGCCAATGAGTTTTGCTAATGACTTTCAGCATGGTTTTTGTTATATATTTTTCTTACGCAATTAATATAGCTCTAAGCTAATTATGTATGCTCTTTTTATTTGTTATGGTGATCTTTATATTATGTATTCTGATCTGAGCTTTTTATACCTTATAACTCTGGTAATATCTACATAATACATAAATTCAAGGTGAGAATAAAAGGCTGTATTAAAATGATAAAATTACTTATTTGTAATGAGACAATATCTTGAAAGAATGTTGTCCTGTAAGAATTCGTTATTCATTTACATGACGGCTATGTACGTCTGTTTTATTATTATTTTTATTTAGTATTATTATAGTCTTGGCTTTGTTTACAGTGTCTATTTTATATTCAATATAGTTTATTCTATGACATCTGTGGACATGATACTCAGTTGTATGAGTTTTAATTTCTCTATACTAAATAGGAATGTTTAGTTCCCGATCTATTTTGGAATGATTACTAGCTAGTAAGAGATCGGACATCATGTGAGCGTTGACTAAGGCAACCATAAATGCCTCTGATGAATGTTACGTTCCTGATAGACAATAAACAAAAAGAAAGTTCAACAACTCCAATGCTAAAAAGAACAGGAACTTCCCAAAGAAACTCGTGCACGAAAGGATGTAAATTCTTTCCTTTATTCCACAATCCTATAGCAGTTAAGCGCTTTCAACTGGAACCCAGTCTTCTTCAGAACAGTCAACAAGCACCATAACTTCCTTTTTATACATAAACCAATCCAATCATTTTAAAAATATGCCAAAACACTTAAAGGTATAGTGCACATTCAGCAGCAATGACCATAAAAGTCAAAATTTATAATCTTCCTAGATATTTGAATAAACCCATATCTAGTGTATACAATAATTATACTGTCAAACTGTATAAAATATTAATAAAACATTTACATATTTAAAATTTAAAATTATTTTTACACATGTATGTGAAACTATATATAGTATGTAAAAAAACTAAAAGCTCTATTTCATATTCATACTACTATCAATGTTGAAAGACTTGAGACTTTTTAATAAATCAATGCTATAATAACTCAATGATTTATACTAGAGAGGACCAAAAAGGTTTAATACTGATGGACTCGTTTAGTCCTGGGGTCTAGTGGCGCCTAATAAAATCTGCCATCTGCTTTCCAAGGCAGCTAGTTTCATCTTCCAGTTTCAAATATTGAATAACTAATGGTATCTATAATAGCAAACTGAAAAGTGTGCTCTTTACCATATTCATGGATATGTTTAGACAATGCATTCTTCATGTCCTTCCTCTGAATGCGTAAAGGTGTTCATATATACGCTTTTGAAAACTCTTTCAGTCTTGCCTATGTAATACATAGGACAAGTACAACATGTAGCAATATATATCACCCTACTTGTGTTACAATTTCCAGTTCTAGTTCTAATACATGTGGAGTTGAAGTTTTTAAGTCTAATGTATCTGGATTCATTAATAAACTTACACTGTTTACATCTGCCGCATTTTGTTGTACCTTTGTACATATCCTTTGTGGCATTATCATAACTCCTTCTCTAATAATCTTTTTAAATTAATGCCTGTCTTATATACAAATTCAGGAGAATTTCCCCACATTACGCTCCAAATTAAAAAACAAGTATATTCCAAATGTTGTCGTAATATGTCCTTAATAAAACACGATGTGGAGTATAAGTCAAAATACATGCTCGACTAGAATAACTGGATGGCAGCCCTTCATGTTTTTCATTAACTATATATTTACCTAACAAAGGACATATTCAATTGTATCCATCAGCATGTGATCCGGATATCCACGGTTACTAAATAATGTCCTAATGATATCAAGTTCCGTTCTCATCACAGCAAGACATCCTCGCTGCACGGATACACTGTCCATGTTCTTAAAATGTGGAGGATGGTTACTTGTGAAATGTAGGTAATCATTGGAAAAGGAATATTCTAGAAGTGAATGTATGTTGATCGAGACCAACCAAGACATCCAAATAAGCAATGTCCACAGTACTAGTATGATGAGTAAATTTTAAAAATGTAGAGGATAGATTGATGAAAGACATAAATTCTTGTAATTCCTCTATAGAGGCCTTCCACAAAATAAAAATGTCATCCAAAAATCTGGCATAGAATGATGTGGGTTATAAAAATGACTCTTAAATAACACTTCCTCTTCCCATTCCAACATCACCATGCCTGATAGAGATATCTAAGTTTATATCATTTTTAGTATTTTTTTAAATACTGATTATTTAGTTATGGCTGTTTTAATTTTATCTTTAGACTGTGTATAAATACCCTGAATCGTGTTTCTTTAAACAAAATGACAATAAATTGCAAATGAGCTATTAGAATTGCTGCCCTAACTTCTGGAAATAATGAATGTAAAGCCTTAACGTACTAACAGCTTTACTTCTTCTAAAAATGGGCAATACTTCCTGCTAAGCAGGATTGTATTTAGCAATCATGCAATCAATTAAGGGATATTTATATTTATGTATGTTGATATGAATCTACTGCATTAACCTTGACATTATTATGCCGTGAATCTATGAGTAACTTTAATATGTTGCTTATTTTAATGTTATATTTAGTGTATTAGGACTAGGTACGTAGATGTTGATCTCAGTAAACCAATATTGTAGATGAGCTTAAATTAATCTAATTAGCAAAGTTAATTGATTTATTGTAGGCAATGGATTAGTATAAAAGATGTGGGTATTTTTTGAAAGATTGTAACCTGATGAGTCATTAAATGCTGTTAAGGAAATCCCTAAACTCATTACCTCATAACCCAGAGATTGCCCATGCTATGTAATAGACTTCCCATGCATATCGAACAGAGCAGCTCTCTGGCCCTTGAGAAATCTTGAGTGGATGGGAAATAATTACTCCAGAGGCACTGGGAACCAAGGTCTGTTGGCATGCCAGGGTAATCTATGGACTAGGCTTGTAAAGGCTCCAGGGCCATTAGCCTAGTACACATGTGTAAGACCATGCACATGTTTTTCTCTGGTATTGAACCTATCTTGATTTGTTTGACTTGGTGGAACCAGCGACTTGTGGTCAGTCGGGAGCATTGGCTCTTAACTTTATTCAACTTTTTCTTGGCCTTTCATTGTGGTCATAACTGGCTTAGACTGCTCTGTATTGGAAGAATTAACAACTAAGCTGGGGCTCGGTGGACTCCAGAAACCATTGGAGTAACTTATTGGCTAGGCTTATAAATGCCCTTGGGCAGATAGCCTAGTACCTACCTATGTAATGGCCTTAATGCAGTAAAATTCGGTCCCTTTTCTTTCAAGAAGATTGGAGGCAATTCATGAACTGAACCATGCTTTATATACAGTCCTTTCCTCCCTAAGTCACAACTTGTATAGTTCCAAGTTTCACAAGTCTGTAAAGAATAGTCTCCTTTCCCGTGCCACTAAAGATACCTTCTGTATACCACTAAAATTCTGTGTCCTTGTCTGGGAGAAAATTGGTTTCAGCTCGTTTCTCAAATGGTACACTGTTTTTGCAGAAACTACAGCTTGTTAATCTGTCCCCAAGCAAACTACTACCTGTGCACCCCTCTGAGCAGGGTCAGTCATGCATGATGAGCTCTTGAGACAAACCAAACACGGACCTATTAAAATCCACTTGCATAGCCTGGAGTATGAGCTGCTATGCTTCCAAATTTTGATCATAGGCTAATTTGCCAGAAGGCCCAGCCAGCAACCCTGTACCTTGTCTAAGGTAACCACCTTAACCATTATGCCAATCTCCAGTCCCTTTAGGGCCGGGAGGGTCTGTGATATTTGTTTTAAAAGACTCTTCTAGGTGAGCTTATCAATTTTGTGCATTAATTTAACATGCACGCCACTAGCGTTGTCCATGTAGATACAAATGTGTCTAGCATGCTTACTTAAAACACTGGGTGCCAATTCACCTACATGTCTTTAGGGTTTTGGAAAACTGCGGCTGCTGGTTTGACACTAAAGAATCCATAGACTAGAACTCATGCTGGGAGTACCAGTGATGGTTATGTTGGTTGCATCCTGCTTTTGCTAGACCACCACTGACCACAGATGCTACTTGTCTACACTTGTATGAATTGCACTGCAACTTTCCATGCACTGCAACTTTCCACAACACGCAGCATTAGTATAATTGGTGGTGGTGTGGCTTATCAGTAAGTATATAATACATTACACTACTGCCATGCTACAGCAGTCCCTGAATAGCAAAGCTGCAACTTGTATCCACAGATGCAGTTGGAGATCTAGAATGGAGAAGGGTAAGGGAGCTCCTGCTCGCCAAACATTCCAAGGGGCCCATTCAGTACACATCCATGGTTTCTCTTCACATTCTGCAGATTTAAAAATGTGCAGTCCTTTGTATAGGATTTGTGTAACTAAAGTAACAGATGGCATAATTGCTAAATGGTAGTGGTGCCTGACTCTGCACAACCCCTAAAATGTATGCCCCCCTCAACGAGTGAACAAAAATGTGCTCATAGTAACTTGATACTAGACATGCGCACACACCTTGCCTCCCATAAAATTTAATACTATGACCTATAACTTGGATACCCTATCCATCAGACTGGATGCTCATTGACCACCTACTCCCCACCAACTTGTCCCAACCTATCTGTATATGTTTTTAGACCGTGGAAAACCACCATGAACTGTTTTAAGTGACCTAATGACAACACTTCTGCAGGCTTGGCCTAGCCACTGAAATGAGCCTTGTAAGACAGTGTGTTCCCTTGTTAAAGCTGTTGTGTTCCTGTAGTAAGTGCCAACAGATTAAAAGTTTCTGCTCAGACTGCACACCGCCACTAGACAAGGCTATATAGCCACCTTTCACACAGACAATACACAACCACATCCATTTAAGCTTTAGAAACCCAGAAAAGAACCTCCTAGGCCAGTTTCACCATATATAGCTGATGGTTTGGGGACTGCCAGATCCCCAGGAGTTAGCAAAGTTCCCTATGGCATATATTTAATGTACTGGTAAGTAGCAGAGCACCTGGCTAAAACCTATAGACTTGGATGGCATTAAGACATTTAAAAGTGATTTTCTACCAAAGTTCTCTGGTGCTGGGAGATGGAAACTGACCTTTGTGCCAACATTGCTGTTCCTGCTCTACTGGGTAGCCAGTTGTGTACCGAGCTGATGTATAACCAGAAAGTAAAAATATGGCCAACCCTTGCACCCATCCATGTGTGCATGCTCACAAGCCATAGTAATTTTACTCTGATCATGCATGGCTTTATTTGATGAAATTGTGAGAGCCCCTGTTATGCCAACTTTTGCTTGGAAAACCTACAATGACTCATTTATACTGCCTCTGGAGCAATAAACTGGACATGACTTCATTTTGGAGAAATGCTACACCCAGGCCATTGCAGCTAAAATCAGCACTTTTGTTTAGTGACCAAATGTATAGATCAGGTAATGGGATTTATTACAGTTGAGGTGGCTGCAACTTATCCAAGAATTTATGCCTAGGGATTATTTCAAAATTGGGTTAGTTCAGCTATTGCTGCGACTTTGCTTGCATTCTAGTACTGATGCTTTGACCAAAATACTGACACTCATGATTACCAAAATATTATGTCTTGGTATATAGAATAACCTAAAGTTTCCAGAGTACTGCCAGTTTAACCATGCATTAAATATCAAGATGTCAGTCATTCCCTTGAGTCACTACTGCTTAAAAAAAACTTGTGCCCTGTGCAGTGTCTTTTAAATTGGCTTTTAGCATTTTTTTTCCCTCTGGGGTATTTGCCAAAACCCATGTTACAAACTTGTCATCTCACATAGGTAGAATGAACCTTATTGCACAACTTTTTTTTTATTTGTACATTTTTACTGAGATCATCTGTGCACAGCACTTGGTCCCGTCCATTCCGTTTTTACCAAGGCTTTCTCCAACATTGTCTCTACTTTAGACAGCATAGGAAGCAAGCTGAACTCTCCTAGAGTGTTGTGGCATGTGGAGCAGAATTCAGTTTTATGTTTATTTTTCCATCTTGGTGACTTCATGCAATTGCATATTCTTTGAGAAACTGCACACATCATAAGAAGCCTATGTTGAGTATAACAGCCCCTTTCAGTCTTCCACACACTCCGTGAATGAGAATTTTGCCAATCCTTATCTTCACTTGTTCCAGGAGAAAAAGCAGTCTCTTAAACTAATAAAATGGTCCAGCCATCTAAATCTTCAGCTCATTTTTGCATTTCACACACATTTGGCATTCTTTGGCAACTGGTGTATGGCCTCTAAAGTAAGATTTCACAAGTTGCAACTTAAGGTGTTTCATCCGCTAACCCAATAATTTATAATGCTAATGCATTTTACTTCTAGTAAACCCAAATGTTTCTACCAGTTCATAAGTCTTGCACTGTAAGAGATTTCACCTTCCCCTTTGGATTGTGCACACTTTTTTAACTTGGCAAATATTGGTTACCCAGTAGTGTAAATATCTGGATACACAATTTTGAAAGAGCTCTTCTGTACAAAATGGCAGCTCTGAAGAACAGTTGGCTTATCCTGAAACACTTGCTGTAAACTATGCATTTGTTTAAAGCAGTGATGGCAATAAAACATTCACAGTACATAACTGACTTCAGTTTGCAACATCTCTGGAGTTGGAGGAAAGGAAACTGGAGATTTCCCCAAGTTGAGTTGTCCAGTGGTAGCTAGGTTTATGCAGTTTGCTGCACCTTAATGGGAGCAAGGAATCTCTATCCTGATGTGCTAGAATAGGTCTCATTTCTCCCTACCCCCTAATCAGTGGATTATCAGTTGGGTTGATGTGTCTTTTGGAACATGCAATACTTATTAGCTTACAAATGGTCTGAATTAGGGAAGTGTAGACATAGAAATGCACATCCATAAAATGAAAGCCTTTTGATAAAATGTCTGATCTATCTATACATGCAAAAAATTTTGATAAATGACCCCCCCCCCCCCCAACTCAAAACTGGAGCTCTTCGCTGCAATGGTTCCTTTGCTGCATCTCAAAACAGATCTCTAGTAGTGAAATGGAATACTTTGCTGTAACTACTAGTGTCCACAAAGATCTGAATAGGCCTCCTGTATTTCAACATTCATCTATTACTTATAAACTACTAGAAAAAAGGAAATCTTTGCTTTTATCTGGCGGCACTGATAAAAATAATGTCGCCCAATTACATGGTGTCATAGATCAGTTGAAATTTGATCATATACATGGTTAAACTTGTCAAACTAGTTGCATATATAGAGTGAAAGCCTACCTCACTAATAGCCACTTGCCACTCCAGTCTTCTCTCCACTGTGCAGACCTCGGAATTAAAACTGTTGGAACTACCTCCTCATCCAATGCTCTCAGCTGACAATACATGGACCTCTCGGTGCTCCCTCAATAGAATGTTATGCTGTACAGAATCACTATATAACCAAATCTAATATTGCATGTGACTACAATAGTATCCTAAATTGGTGGACCATTATCCCACTACCACTGGTTCATTCAGAATACAAACTCACTTAAAAGCACAACTAAAACTTCTTGGATAAATGGATCTACTTCTGGAGATCTCCAGGATAAATGCCGGTTATCTTAAACTTGTATTTCAAAATCCTATGCTTCACAATTGACCAGCACCTGAGTAGTTTTACTAGAATCTCCCGGCCATAAGCTGACACTACTACCCCCACCTTCATTCTAATATGCACCTCATGATAAACTTATGACAACTGTATATATAAATCCTGGAACTTTACTATCAAGCTCCACATCACTCAACCGTGGCGGATTTAGGCTTTGCGCCTCCCCCTTTTGGCTAACCCACACATCCTGAAGGCAGAAAAAAAGCTTTTAAAAAATAAAATCTCTCCACTCGCGAGTGCAGAACATGTTTTACATCTGCAGTGCCAGAGTATTCTCCTTTAAGGAAGACCTGGTATCGCACATGCATGTGCCAACACAGATGTAAACATTCTGCACTCGTGCGCAGAATTAACTAGCAGTTCTGCGAGTGAGAGTTGCATATTCCATGACTGTTAAGTAAACATTTTTTTATGAGACTGCACACTATTTGGTTACTTTATGTGGATATTTCCCATAACAGTTTGGTAATTTTCACATTATCAGCCTTAACTCCATTTCTTGCTGTGATCCTGCTGTATTAATGGGGGCTGTAGCTAAAATGGGTCCAGTCTGGGAGTATGGATAGCGGATTTTATTAATTGAAAGAATGTGGCTAAGCATTTCATTTAATACCATATATATTTCTTAGGTCTGCTTTTCTTATTGGCCTGAATAATTGTTTGGCTGCATGAGGAAGAAGTTGACCATTATAACAATTACTTTGTCTTGTTCCCTGTGTTTTAGTGAGTGGCTAGAAAACAAATATGAATTTTATCATGCAGGAGGTTGAGGTGACTAAATGTCACCCTTATGGGTCAAGATGGCAATCGAGCTGAGGAAGTACAGGTGGGTTGAGGTCTTGGATGTAAATGTCACTAGTGGGCATGGATGCTGGAGTACAGCCATTCTAGAATTTAATGTCCTTAAGCACAATGCTAAGGAGGAGGTCCAGGACCTTGGTCTGCTGTGGGATAGATAGTAGAGGGTCCTCACAGCAATGACCAGAATTAATAGATAATGTCTTACTCTTTGTAAAACATGCCCCAGTGATTCCAAAAACTGAGTCATGGATGTTGGTGCATCATGGAGGGAATGTTACTGCTTGCTTGGGTATGTTACTGCTTGCTTGGGTATATTTATCATGGGAGTATTAAAGTACGTTAACTACATATACAGACTACTACACAATTCTCAGCTGATGATGGATATTTCAGTATAGGTGGTGATGGAGGTAGACTTATCCTGTGAGCCCTGCAGATCATGTAGGATCATCTTATGGAGGTGGGATGCATGCCTGCGCACAAGATTGTAGAGTATACATGTACTCTAAATGCCTGACTGGGTTTGTGGATGTATGCTGTAGTGTTCCCCCACAGCTCCCTAGGCAGTGCAACTGCTTTCACTTGTGTTAATGTCCACTCTTGTGTGCATGCTTGTATATCACCTACTGTGGTGTCTGTGACAGTATGGTTCTGAAGGATAGCTGGCATGATGCTGCGGGCTGCTGCCCACACCTTTGTTACAAATTTACATACTAACCGTGTGATGTACATATCCCTATTCCCACTGTTTTGAGTGCACTCATGATCCTTGACCACCTTCAATGGTCTGGTAATTGGAGTGACAGCTGTTGGCATCACAATTTTTTTGGGACTGATGGCACACCTGTGTAGTGACATCACGATAACTCTAATTTTGCACAGGCAGTCGCATCATTAGTGAAAGGTTTCTGGATCTGTCTGGCATTGTACCCAGTTTACCTGGCACATGGCATAAAGTGTGGAATTCACTCTTCCACAGGTGTCCACTCAGCCTGCATCCAAGGCATGTGACTATTCATCACTGCACTTGACAGACTCTTAAATTTTGTAGGATCTGGTTTATAAATGCTTTCAAAACCCCAGTAATATATCCAGTTTGTGTAAAGTTCCAGCGGCCAGCACAGTCGCTGCTAAATGACATGCTGTTCAGTGGAATGTTTGTTTCCTTTATCCCTGCAGCTGATGTTCAGCTGCCACCAGCTCCTCTCAATTCACTGGATATGCTATATCCACCATAGCCTTCTCTTGGCTCAATCTAACCCATACCTGACGCTAGTGAATAGTCAAAACATACTAGTATTGCATCAAACTTCTGCTGAGGAGTGCAGCCCACCTCCCACAAAGTGTATCTTTTCAAAGCTCTGCATTAAAGTGCATGCTCTCTTCATGCATGGTCAAACCTCAACTAAGTATACTACCAGGCACTTTATGCGGCTATTCCAGGGAGCCTAGGCTACCTCCCTCCTAGGAAAGGTGTGTTGACATCAATTTTCCCCACCCAGTCCCTCCAGTGCCCATGCATCTAATCAAACAGACGTCGCCCAGAGACCATAGTAATTCATTACACCTGCTGTTTAAGTGGTAGCAGGGTTATGGACATAGGATTTGGACATGTAGGACTTCTGCATTACTAATTAGTGGATAGTATAAGTGGCTGGCAGGATACATACACCATCTGCATGTCTTGCAGTATTGTCATGGCTTCTCTAGAATGCATAAGGGAGAAGCCCCTACTTAGCAGTAGTTATTGATTGCTGTATATGCAGGCTCAGTAATGAGATGCAAACAGTCTATTGTGGTGAGCACAGGTTAACTAGGGAGCAAGTGATATAGTCCCATCACCCCTTTTGTCCTATTCTTCCTGGGTACAGAGGCAGTGAATCACTGGCTACAAAGATCTGCATCCTACTGGAAGATACAACCCCTTTTTTATAAGCTGTGCTATATAGAACTTACCCTAGTCACATTGGTTAAAATTATGTGTCCAGATAGCTTCCCAAATCCAAACAAGCCTACTTGTAGGGTCTTAATTTCCTTGTGGTTCTTCCCTGAGGTAGAGGACTTCCCAAAGAATACAATAATGCATTTATTGACATTATTTTTGGTCCATGATTCTGGCACCAGTTATATTTTTGGGATAAAACTTCCTGCAGGATGGCTATGTAATTTCAGGTTTCAGTGACTGTTAGTAACTTGCAGTCATGCGCAATCTTAGTCAGCCAGAGCCCACTGGTATTTTACTTCAGAGAAGTAGATGATAAACAGGAAAGGTCCCAGCACAGAACCCTAGGGGACTCTACTGGTGACCAATCCCTTTGTGGAGGTAACCTCCCTTTTTTGTTTGTGCCCGAGTGGGAGATTGTCAAAAGCTCTGACCAAGTTGAGGTATGCAGTGTGTACCCTTACCTTCTTCCATTTCATTGGTAACCTTTTCAAAAATGTCCAAACTGAGTAAGCATGATCTGCCCTTGACAAATCCAAACTGAAATGGGATCAGTGTTTGGAGGTTTCCGGTTTCCTAAGTCTTTCCATGGCTTTGCATATTAGGCTGATCAGACAAGTAGATATTTTGTGTTACTGTCCTCTTTGAAATGCTGCAGTAGTTAAGTTGTATGCAAAGTATGAAAACAAATTTAACTTAGTTTTTAGGACTTTTTCATAATATGTAGTTCCTTAACTTGCTATGCTCTTTTTAATTAACTGAACTTCACTTGGGCACACACAATGATTTATGCTGGTTTCACAAATCATGATTTACTTTGGTAAGGGTATTGGGGTGATATCACCTTCACTGGGACTCTCTGCTATCCGTATCTATCTAGTGGTACACACCAGGTTTTTTGGATCCTAGAAGAAGTCTAGCTAATAAGCAGAGGTCAGAATCAAACCCGGTACTTTCTGAGGTGAAGACCTTAACCATTATGCTACGTCCACCCACACTGACTTCCAACTGATTGTATGTTGCAGTGTTTTCACACATGCCGATGGAATATGTTAAGGTGATCTCTTAAATTCCCCTTCCCCGGTGTTCTGCTTTCTCACCTCAACTAGTCTACTTTCCAGACTGCACCAGCCCCCCCTTTTTTATCAAACAATTTTATCAAACAAAATTTTAACATGTCTGTAGATGTCTGGAATCTACAAATGCATTGTGGTGGGAGAGATTTGGGAAGGAATAGTAGGAGCTTAGTCTTTTTAGGGTTGTATGAGTTGGTGGTCAGTTAGCCATTTTTTCTACAGATGAGAAAGTGTTTTGGGTGATGGAAAGAAGGTTAGAGATGTTATCAGAGAAAGATGACAGAGTTGCTGGCGTATTGTTTGAGGGAGGAGGTGGTGCAGGAGTAGTAAAATTTAAAGAACACAACCATGCCTTTCCTGCATTTTAAAATTATCTTTGTTTAGTCTACTTTTTGTGTAGGCATTTCACTATAATAACCACAGTTTTAGTGTGTTTACCCCTCCTGTTTTTACTGACCATTTTAATGTAGCATTTTCAAGTACCCAGGTGGGAAGCCATATTGGATTCCTGCAGTCCCATTCTGTCAGTACATTACATAGCACACCTCTGCACTCTTGGGCTTTATTTCACTGTCCTACCTTCTGTCTCAACTGACTTCTGGACCACAGAGAGAACGCATTGTGTTATATTGTGTTTCATATGAATGTAATCTAATTGGCAAATTTTAGTGTGCAATGTATTGACGTCTGTCCATGTACACTTACTGAAAGTTGAATATTTGTAATCCATCAAGCTTTCCTCCCCAGGCCTCTGAAGAGGTGTTTTAGTACATCCTACAAATTCTAAAACAAGATGTTTGGATGTCGTACAATAAATAAGGACAAAATGGAACTCTCTCCTTGCCAGTAGGTCCAGGTAGAGGCTTGGTGAGGTGGTAGGATGTGGATGAGCTACTTGTAGCTAATGGCTTTCCTGAAAACATTTTGAGACTAAGTGGACATTGAAGAAAGCTCAGAATACTTGCAACATTCACCAATTAACTGTACATTTTGTTTTTGCAGTTGCTTAATGGATAGCAAGTCAAGTGATTCATCTTCAGCATTTATATCACCAAGACCTCAGCTAAACAAATTGTGGTTTTCTCTGTCTGCCTTCAGATTCTTCAATGATACAAGAAGCATGGTAGGTTCTTCCCTTTATGGACATGGCTTATTTGTTTAATACTTTAGCTAAGATTTGTTTTCTAATTTCAGATATACATAACTTGCTATTTAAAAGCTGCTGATGCTACTGGGAGTCCAAACTCTACCAACAAAGCATGTACCTTCATTAAGCCTGATCATATGTAAGTGTAGCTTTAGCAAATTTCATTACAAAATGTAATGCAGTTTGTGTTTTTCCTTGTCTCAACACTGATTCAACAAACTGGTAGATAAGATGTACTTCTGCAGGGTCATTATAAAATTGGCTTCTAGCTACTTGTGGAAAAGAGTATTTGCTGCTGTTACTAGAAGTCTCTTGTTCTGAAGATATCTTGAGTACACCCAAATAACTTTTTACCCCCCCCCCCCCACCTTGACTGCCAATGTATAGGCTTTCCTAGTTTAGCCTCTCCCATTATAGCTCAAAATGAGGGTTAAGTTTAATTCATTTCCACCAACTTTAGATATGGTTTTAAATGACCCAGAGTTGGAATCTGTGATCCAACTTTTATTAGGTCAAAGTTGAAGATGTAGTTAATTATTGCAAGGAAAGAATTAAAATAAGTGATGTGCATTGAAGCTGCAGGAACGACTTCCATGGAAAAAGAATGGAAAGAAGAAATGCAATTGGGCAATTTTTTAAATGCAGCTTTAAGGGGAACAAACTGTATTTCTGTGCTTTGTCAGTTGTCAGCAACTGACTGGTAATAACTGTATATTCTTCGCAATAGAGGTTCAGTTCCAGATCTGTTCTGTCCTGTATAGTATGTAAACGAAGAGCCTTCCGTATCACTGTTGCAGTACTCTTCACCTAAGGGATCTCCTGCCTCAAGGATAGCCCATCAGGCCAGTATACCAGAGCCTTCAGCTCTTTTAGGAAACGTACATCCCACTCCTTGAGCAAGACCTTGGACAGGAAGGTGACATTTGGATGTGCATACTGAGAATCTTTGCTGCCAGTCCAAACTACATTGAACATGGGTCTGAACACCTTAATCTGCCATGTCTTCTGATAAGTGCCCCATTGGGGGTGGGTGGGGGTTGTGCTCATACAGAGGCAAAATCAGTGTGGAAGGCAGATTCACAGTCTCTACCAGTGTATTTGGGTGTGTTCCTACAATCATAAGCCATGTTTTGTCAGGTGTTCTACTTCTCTCCATATACATGGAGAAATGCCTCAAGTTGGCTCAGGGTGCTATGGCAGAATCTTTCCATCTTTGAGGTTCGGCAGGCAGTCTAAAAAGTCAGTCTGATCTGGCTGCTGTCCGCCCTCCTTAGATGTCTCAAGGCTGGTGAAAGCCCAGAGGATTGTCCTGTGCCTGTCTTACTCAATCCAAGGTCAGCAAGGATCCAGCTGCTTGCATGTCTGAGGCTTTGCAAGCCCCTGTGGTTGATGTTGAGGAGAGCATCTGATTGTATCTGAAGGACTTTGGGGGATGGGGGGGGGGCTGATTAATTTTAGTGATGGAGATTTCTATTATGGTAATAAGAATCTCATAAAAGATGACATATGGCCTAGATTTCTCGTCAGTGGTCTGACCCTCGAGTATTTCAAGTGGACAGCCCACAGAAAAAACACAACAGGGGAAATGTACAACATCTTGATCAGGATTGTTTATTTCATGCTTTGGCCTCTTAGTCACCTCAAGGGGTCTCTGTTACTGCTCAACCCTGGTCTTGGGATTCCTCTCAAGAGGCCTAAACTGGATTTTCAAAACTGAATTCTTCTGAGGATTTGGGCTGTGCTTCTTCCTAAATCCCTTATGCCTTGGGACTATGGTTCAGAGGAGGAGGATTACTCCCTTTTTAATACTTATTGGGATTGTTCTCAAGTCTCTGATATCCAGAAAAGATTGAACTCCTCCTACAGATGGAGTATACCAAACCATTTGGTGTTCCTCTTATCCTAGCTGTTCTTGCTTTGTGCAGCCCCTGACTGTTTCCTGCACCTAAGAAGCCAGACAGATGGTGCCTGAAGAGTGCAAATTTCCTAAATGCTCTTCTGCAATGTTATCTTATGAGTTACTGCTGTCTACCAAGCTATTACTTCTTGAACCATGGACAGGTTGGACATGAAAGTTTATACTGATCACTGCCATTTCTAAGGTGGTTTCTAACCTGACTGAGTAAGGCTTTGGCCCTTTCCTTGCTGAATTCCACTTCACAAGTTGTCTAGCATTTAATCAAATGTGGCTATGATGTGGCAGATAAGGGTTCAGTTATGTGGAGGTGGCCCAGGTTTCATCCTCTGGCCTTTGCCTGACATCAAGGCCAAGCTTTTGGATGTTCCTTTAGGTAACCCTCTTTGGATTACCTGTTGCTGACTTTCCCATGTCCCTCCAAGACCAGTGCAAAGGTTTGCAGGAACTGAAACTTCTCCCATTCCTAAATTTCAAAGTAACTATTACAAGTTTACTTTTGTTCATAGGCAAGCATGCCATTCTAAGAAAAGCAACAAGGGTTCTAGGCATGTGACTCCTTGGACTCTGCCTCCTAGGAAACCTTTTCAGGATGTCTGGTTTTGTTTGCTTCCTCCTTCCTTTTGGCCAGGTTCCCTTGTCCTTCCATCTTTAACAAATTTGGAAGAGAAAATCACTATACTGTTGGGGATCTGTCCCTTGGGACTTATTTCATGGCTTGGAAGTCCCTTCCTCCCTTTTTGGGCATTCAACCTCCCCGAACAATGCTAATTTCCCAGTGGTTTTCCACTGTGGCTCAGGGCAGCATTCAAGCAGTCTCTGGTAGGGAAGTGATTTTTACTGCAGACTACTTTTGGTCCCCAGAAAAGAGGGTGCATGGAGATGAGAACTGAGCAGGGAAAGATCCAGAATTCAAGTCTCCTTTTGGAATGCATTTCTTCAGTTAACTCTTCATATCAACTGGTGTCCATCTCAAGGATGCATACCTTCATATTCCCAGCCATCCTCTTTCAGGAAATTCCTCTTCCTTGCCTTTTCAGTTCTGATGTGTTCTTTGGCTTTATTGCTCAAGGGCATTCTCCAGATGTTCACACCTGGAATTGCTTTTTGCAGTTTGAGGCTTACCAATGTTTACTCATCCTAGAGCTGCTTAAGCTCCTTCACACAGCAGTTTACCACTTGACTCTTAACCATGCAGGATTCACCATAAATCTCCAGAAATCAGTGCTGATGCCTTCCTAGAATGTTTTCCTCTGCAGGTTTAGGATGGTTCCAAGCTCTCTGCCTTTCCAATGTTTGTCATTGTTAGGAAACTTTCTGGGGTCCTGGGATATATGACTTCCATTATGTTCTGCTTCCTCTCACCAGGCTTCATATGTGGAAGCTTTAGTAGTACCTCAAAATCTGTGTGGCTTCAACATTGCCTAACACCTGGAGTTCCTGGTTTCTTTTCTACCTTGTCTCCAGCTCTAGCTTCAGTGGTGGATTCAACTCTCTCAATCCAGAACTTTAAAGCTCCAGTTCTGAGCATTTCACAGATGCCTCAGATGTGGGGGGTACCTCTTGTGGCCCATAAAGATCTAGAGTGTCTGGTATCAAATGGCAGACCATATCAACATAAGTGAGGACTCACCTTCTGGATCTGTAAGCTTTTCATTCCCTCTCACTGGCCATACCACAAAGTTGGAGTGGGCATGAGGTCCTACATTTGCATGCTAGCTCTTCAGGTCTGGGATCCAGCTATCGACTATCTTCAGGTGCTATCGACTATCTTCAGGTGGTTTACATTCCTTCAGACCACAGTCTTGTGGCAGACTCTGAGCAGGTCCAGAATACAAACCCATGAATGGATGTGTCAGAATGTTCCTAGACATTCAGTTGGTGGGCTATTCATCTGGTAGATTCTTTGCCTGCCCTCTGAACATAAACTTCCTTTCCACTTGGAAAGTGGACATCCTGTTTTTCCTTGGAAGGGAATACACCCCCACCCCTTTACTAAAAGTGCCACACAAGATCAGGCAGGATTCTCTCAATCTTGCTGGTGACTCACTTTTCACACAGCATTTGCTCACTCTCCCTTCCTTCTAACCTGGCCATACCTTAATGGGTGGTTCTCGCACAAGACAAGGGGTCTTTTCCTCACTTGTCCATTCTTCAGCTGACACTGTGCATGATGTGGATCCATTTTAGGCACATCTTTCTGAACTTGTTTCAAGTTTTGCAGGAGGCCAGGAAACCCAATGCCAAAAATCATGCATTCAAATGGAAGATGTTCTGTAGGGTTCATCTGGTGGTGTGATCTGCCCCATGCTGGGTTGGCAGTTTCCACTCATGAATCCTTCTCTATCCTTTTAGTTTTGCAGTCAAACAATTCCTTTAAAGGCGTCCTTCAAATCAGGCTTCCCAGGAAGCTTAATCCACCTTCTTGGGACCTCAGTTTTGTACTTGGCGCCTTTTTGAGCCTACTTTTTGGCTCCCTTTTTGTGCCTTTTTTTTGCTTCCTGACTCTCCCATCCTCCTGTTTTTCAGATGGGATGTCTGTATACTAATCCTTTTCATGCCCAAGGTGGTCGATGAATTTTCCTTTAATCTGTGTATTTATCTCTTCCTAGTATCGTGACAGTGAGAAGATTCTTCATGCCTTGGATTTGAATTGACAGCTCACTAAAGTTATTGCCACATATGAGAATATTTTCTTTGGGTTTGCTGTGTTGTACATGTACTAGTCATTGCACCACAAGTACATGACTGTCACAGTACACAAAGGTGTAAATTAACTGAACATGTCTCCCCCTCCCCAATGGACCTATGGACATCTACATGGGGAGGCGAGATGGAATAGTTGTCAGATAGGTATGCACCTAGTATTGAGCAGCAATGCAAACAATACTATTGACTCATTGGTTTAGCTTTGGTGAGGGATTTAAATATAAGCTGGGCCCAATATACATATTTCTAGGAGGAAATGCAAAACACTAAATGCTTTGCAAATGATGGCTGCACCTTTCTACCCCCCCCCCCCCGAAGCTTTCATATATTGGGTAAATGCAAATGATGGCCACACCTTTCTACCCACCCCCCTAAAAGAAAAGCTTTCATATATTGGGTAAATCCTTGTCCATATCCATAATGCCTTTTAGGAGAAAAGCTTCAAACAGTTTGTTCGCTACTTCAGGAAGTCCCTTAAGCTTTAACAAATTGTTCTGGTCTCCTCTATGCATATAAGTGCAGTGCTGTAATGCCTACCCCATATTCAGCTCCACCACACTAGACCTCAATGGTGAGGTCTTGCACCATCTCAGACAAAGGATTGAGTAAACTAGCTAAATATGACACTTTCCCCTCAGCCCATACTTACTACCTAAATAGTCCATATGCATTAAGCCAAAAAAAACATTCTGACCTCAATTAACCCAAACTGAGACTTACTTTCACGTCCTCCAAAAATGTCTGGGAGTTTCTAAACTTAATACAAACTCTTAATTAGCCAGATCCCAAATGGCTGATAAAAGCAAGGATAAGAACTTGCTAGTATAATGCAAGGATCATAACTTACTAGGCTAATGGCCCAGGACAGCTTTGCTCCCCCATAAAACTGTTAACTTCCTCCCTGGTTAAATTTTGACATCAATCGCATTCACCATAAGGCTGAAGCCAGAAGCTTATTACAATAACAATCTTCAGAAATTAGGCCAAGGCTAATCTAGTAAAACTAAGGTCTGTCTTAAGCCAAAATCTCCCAACTATACTCCAGTGGTTATGCAAAGTCCTTTGTGTATGTCCATAGAACTGGTGGCATAGATAACAGCTGTCCACACCCTTGCCCAGAAATAAGGGTTTAAAGCCAAACTAACGGGGGTGTACATTTATCCTAGAAAAAAATGGTGTTTTACTCCTAAACCAGAATTGGAATGAGTCACATGGCATAGGGCCATTTCATACCAAGTTTCATGAAGGCATGAATGAAACTGGCGCAACCTATACTTCCTTTGCATCTAGTTGGCACAGTGCAAGAAATATATGGGGGGGACTGTGGTCCTGGAGACACTCCCTGGGATGGTGCCCTGAATTGTATGGAGGAATCTGTTAGTGGTGCCTTTGCTAGGAGCAAATGGCAGCTGCCATGTTTCATTAAATGGTCTCTGAAATGCAGTCCCCTTTCCCTAGGGAAAGGAAATTCAGGGTATGTTTTTTTGGTAGATCTGGCAACCACAAGTTCCTGTGCTGTAAATTCTGGACTTCAGATAATTACACTTTGGAGGGGGCACTAAGTACTGATAGCATCACACTGTGCTGATGCAAATGTTCTGTAGCATTTATCACATTTTCGAAAGATGAAAATGGTGAACGCTATTTCATCTGCCCCAAAATATCTAAACATGAAAATATAGAATATTCAGCAAATTTTTTTCCCATGGGAAAAGTTTGCTGCTCCAAAACACACACACACACACACACACACACACAGATATATGTATGTATGTATCTACCCACTTACTTTAACCCAAACCCTAATGTCCGTCACTATGCACACACCTAACCCGTGCCCCAACTCACTTAACCTGCCCCTAACGTACAAACAATCGCACACTTACTTGAACCCAACCCATAACTTTCCACCACAGTGCTAAGAATAGCAAAGCCACAAACTGCCAAATTCTTTCCCAAGGATTTGCTGTTCTGCGGCTTCGCTGCTATTGGCGTTTTGAATGTTCTGATATTTAACACTATTCAGCAAAGTTTTAATACTTGTGTTCTGATATAGACCCTTCCTGTAGGTTATGAATGCTATGAAATGGGTCAGGAATACTGCCACCTTATGACCTTCACCCTATCAGATTACATCCAAGTGACCCCAGGTGTTCCTGCAGTGCATCCTACTGTTGCCTGTAGGCATAAAACACAAGTCCAAAGCCATACTATGTACAGTTTGACATCTGTATTCAACCTGCACCCTATATATATATATATATATATATATATATATAAACACGGACAAAACTGCTTCACTTTGTATAAAAGTGGGAGTGATTTCATTGTAGATAATTGTGTATTGTACCTAGCTGGCCACTGTAGCTAGATAGCATGTGCATATGTTACAGAGCACATGCAAAATCTGTGCCATTTTGTATAGTCAGCCAGACTGAGTGCAGGCATGAATGGGAGATGCACATGCGAGTGAAGTAATGAGTCAGCTTAAACATATATGTTCATTTGCAGCTCCCAAACCCATCACACTGCCTCAGTGTCTCGTATGACTACCTGAGATGACAGTGTCAGAATGGTATCTGAAGTTGAAGAAACCATGAGGCACTAAGTTAGAAGTGGAGGAATGTACAGGAGCAAACTCTCAAATGGGTCTGATTTCAAACCTTTTTGTATTTTTGAAAGTGTTTAAAGGTGTATGAAAAGGCTAAAACTACAAAAGTTTCTGGAATAATTAGTGTTTTAAGCCTTTTCAGAGATTATTGTGCAGTTGAGCATAATTACCTGGTTTATGCTTTCCATTTTATGGAAGAGGGATTTCATACACTTGGGGTCTGCTGGTGTTTATGCTGAGAATTGAGTGAGCAGGAATACATTTTCATACAGGCTGCATTTTCTGATAGATGTATGTAGAAAGGCATTCCTAAATGTTCTTATGTATGCAGTGGAGGGGAGAGAACCACCAGAGTGCTTAAAATGTACATTTAGAGATGTATAACCCTGAAACTAATATTAAAATGGAAAGGCAAATCTTTTACACTAAATCAAAAGTCTGGTGAAACTAGCAGCATAGATTACCAATTTAACAAATTAAAGCAAAAATGTGCAGATTTGGTGATCTAACATGACAGGCTTGTGTGGTTTCAATGATGCAGTGATAGATTTTGCTTGGAGAGTGATTTAACATTGAGCATAAAAGCTTACAAATATGCTTACAAATGAGAAGAATGTGCATGCAGTGCAAAGACCCCACAAAGTTAAGATGAAAAAGAAATGTAAACTGAATGGTGTCGCAACACCCAACCTTATTGTTGGCTGTAGTAATTGTGGGGGCAGTCATGAACCTAAATGAGAGAAGTGCTTAGCTTTTGTTCAGCAATGTCACAAATGTAAAATGGGGAATCTGTTCTAAAGTGAGAACTGTGAGCAAACTTCTATGTCTCCTGATTTAATGAAGCAGTTAACGCTGTAGATTATCATTTGGCAGCAGAGCAAAATATTTTGTACCATTTGGATTAATGGGAAAACTGAGCTTAAAGTAGACTGGATCCAAGTGCAATGTGTACTGAAAGGAAAAGCTGGTGAAAAACTTTCAGCAAAGTGTGCAAAACTAGTTGCTTATGGTTGTGAGATTCAAACTGGTGGTATAGTAGTTCTCACATGCTATTCTGGTGGGAACAGCCATGACTTGCAGTATTTCACATAGTCAAGACATATGCAGCCATCGTTAGGCCTCAAAGACTGATAATGGGACTAATTAGGTTCACCATACATATCGGGACAACCACGATAGTATTGCATGGAATATATGGGACTAAGTGGACTATATATATCGGAACAACTATGATGGCATAGTCACTGAAAATGTTCCATGTAAACTTCCAGTCACACATTCCATGGACAAACTTCCAGTCACAGATTCCATGAACCAGGAAGTAAGCCCAGTTGTCAGACCAACAAGGAAGATTCTGGTAGCAATGCAGAGCAAAGCGAAAAAGCTTGACAAAATGGTGAATTTGGATGCCCTTGCCAATTTGTTGTTTTTACTGGAGCTCCATGGTCATAGCTTATAAGAAAAGCTCAGATGATACTAGAATATGTAATCAGATTAAAAATGCTTAAATGCCATTCATTGTGCACAGCTGCTCTCGTGCCAAATGCCTTTTTTGTCTTTGAAAAAAGTTCATTTTGGCAAATTTCACTAGACCACAAGTCTCCATTGTTAACCACTTTCAGTACACCATTTGGTAGATATTCTTGAATGCCATTGGGATTAAATTCTGCCAGTGAGATATTTCAACATGTAATGGGACAAATTAGGTTAGCAAAGGCTAACATGATACAAGCCTTAAAGTGACCTTTCTTGTGAAGTAAATCTTAAACTGAATCCTCAGAAGTGTAAATTCAAACAAAGAATGTACTTATGTGGGTCAGTTTAGTTCTGGCTTACAACCAGATCCATCAAGCAGCAATTCTTGAAATGCCAGTTCCAGGAAATAGGCTCATAAGTGTGTACTAGGCTAATAACCCTGGAGCCTTTACAAGCCTAGCTCATAGAATTATACTGGCATCGTGCCAACTGACCTTGGTTCCCAGTGCCTCTGTAGAGTCACTGGAGTGATTCCTGGGGGAATTTTCCATTTTCCATCCACTCCAAGATTTGTCTTTGAGGGCCAGTGTGAGACTCCGCTTGACATGTGTGGGAAGTCTATGCAAAAGCATGGGCAGCCTCTGGGCTATGAACCTGTCCCTCCAGCTTCATTTGTGGTAATGAGGTTGAGTTGAGCATGTAGTGTAGAGGGACTGGGATTTCTTTAGATATAGCACTTCTAACAGAGCTGGGTTAGAGATGTCTAAGTCGAGCAGAGATTGCCTCTTAAGTAGGCAATATGAGGCCAAGAATAGCTGGAAGCTTTTGAGTCTGTCCATATAGGACAACTGTTTAAGGCCTAGGATACTCCTGTGAGGTACTTTTTTTGTGCATCTCCAGTTCTTGTCTAGTGAGGTGCATGCCAAATGGGCATTGTACTCTGGCCTAATGAGGGAAGAGATGACCTCTTGCTTCCTGGATGCAAAACTTAGTAATGATGTGCCACACAGAACTTTCTGACAATGTTGTGGTAAAGAGTTTGCTGTCAATATGTGTTCAGTGGACTACCATCTATGTGGTCTACCATCTATGTGGTAATTCATGGGAACTGGGTTTTCCCCAAAGGGGATGACAACACGTTTTGGCATTGAGCTTAAAAGCCTTTGTTCTGACAAGTTGTTGGCCTCACTGAGGCCTTTTTGTAGGATGTCAACCTCACTTGGGAGTTGATTATGGCACCCAACTTGCAATCATCTTGGGACTTTGGCAGCCAGAGTTCCTTCATGTTGGCCTGAACTTCAAAAAGGAGAGTACCCAGGATACTCCACTCATGACTGGTCAGCAGTCTGACTTGGAACCCAGTGTGGAAGTAGCCGACTCAGTGAGCCAGTTTGGAGCTCACTAGCCCACCTAGTGATATAGGGGTTGATGCCTAGCTTAGTGAGTTTTTCTATGATTCCTGAGTGGGAATGGTATCAAAGGACTTGGCCAGATCAAGGTAGGCTGTATAAACCACCTTGCCTTCATCCACAGCTCTGGTGACTGACTCAGTCAACCAGGTTGAGAAGGCATGATTTACCCTTTCAGAAAACCAAACTGTGCGGGATCCAAAGTTTGGAGATATCCTTGTTAAGTTCATAATGTGTTCTATAGTTTTGCATATCTGTCTCATTTTCGGGGTTTGTAGTCGCTCTTCCTTTGTGGAGACTGTAGCAGTGTGCAATTTTGTAGGGATAAAGCCTGAGGTGAGGAGACTGTAGCAGTGTGCAATTTGGTAGGGATAAAGCCTGAGGTGAGGCAGAGATTGCAGTGCATGTAGTTGAGGTGACAGTTCACTCTAGTTCATGAACACAGCCAGGGATATTGTTCTGGTCCCATAGAAGCTGTATTCTTGGCCTTGGACAGTGCTGATTTAACCTGTGCAGCAGTAATACTGGATGCCTGGCAATCTACTGGTATTGTGATTGGTCCTTTGGGGGAGAGGGGGGTAAAGTTGGCAGTGATCCTCCAACAGTGTATTGGCAATATCTGTTGGCACTGTATAAGAGGTGCCATTGTGCCATAGCTCTGAAAAAATCTGGCTATTGCCATGGATATTCTTTACATAATTATCTTTGCAATATTTTCTTGCTGTGGGCGATTTAGGAAAGTTCCTCCCAGACCTGAGTGAGCTTTCAGCATGAGTTAACATGCAGTAATGTAAACCGGTCCTGGTTGGAACACCAAAAAGCATTTTGACATTCTGAAACAATTGCCAGTCCACCCACATTGAGATTATCACAAACCTGTAACTCTTGTGCGATGCTACAAAGTATGGTCTTGGTGCAGCATGCCTTAAAGAAGGTCATATTGGTAGCCTGTGCATCCAGAACTTTAACCCAAACTAAAATGCAGTATGCACAAATTTGAAAGCTTTTGGCATTTGGTGATGGTGTTCACATGATCAGAAGTTCAATGGTTAATATATTTATGGCAAACCTAGTCAAATTTAGACTGCTAACCTCTGGTGACAATTATGAAAAAGCCAATACATACAGCCTCGGCATGCCTGCAATGCATGATAAAATTTCAAAAGTACAAAGGCAAATTTCTATACCTAAGGGCACCCAGACATACAGAATAACAATGAAAAAGCAGACTTCCTAGTCATGGAAGTAACATTTTCCTCACCGCATCTTTAAGTTGTACACAATTTTCCAGAAGTTGAAACGTCACCAGCAAAGGATGACAAATTGCAGCTACAGAGATGAGCTTGATGGAAGATGGAATTATCATGAAAGGTCTTAAAGTGGTAATGCTGTACAGAAATGTATCCATTTTCATTGTGGTTACTGGGTACTGATTCTACCAAAAAGGGCAAGGCATAGTAGTATGTTGGCCTATGTCAAAAGATATACACCAAATTACAGTAACAAACCACCACACCTAAACCAGATTCCTGAACTACCATGGTCGACTGTTGCTACTGATTTTCAAAATGGAATGGTCAACATTGCTTGGTATACTCTTGTTCAAATTGGTTTGAAATTTATCTTCCCAACTTACTGTCATTACAAAACTGAAGAACCTTTCTGTTTAAGGTAGTCCACACTTATATCAGACAGTGGTGCACAGTTTACAAAGTCATGGGATTTTGTCCAGGATAGTAATATTCATGGTCCAATGGATTAGCTGAGTGTGCAGCATAAAGTACTTTAACAAATGCGGGAGAAATGGTACCAGGGTTTAACTTCTCAAACTTTCCTCTAATTTTCTTGGTGCACTTGCTTGGAGTCTAGTCCAGACTAGAACTCTTTGCATTTAGAATCAATTGTCCACTGATCAGAACAGAATGGTTGACTCCACTTTTTTGAAAAGTCACAACAGTTGTACTATGATACAACCCAGAGACTCCCAAGTGCCTCTTTGGCCCTCATTAAAAGGAACCTTGAATGGCTGGGAGATGGGGAAATTCACCCCGGGTGTCCTGTGTCATCCTGCTAGACGGGGGTCCAGGGAAGTACATACTGTGGGAAGAAATAACCAGGGAATAGTTAATGGCTAGGCTTGTATAGGCCCTAGGGCAGATAGCCTAGTACTAACCTATAAATCGCCTAGTACTAACCTATAAATCCAGCAAACCTTAAGGATATGACAGAGTAGGAATGGGAAAACACATTGCCAGTCAGATTCCTATGCCAGAGAATGACTCAATAGACTGTGTACTTCAGGTAATCCAAAGTTTCAATTGTAAAAATCTCCAGAGATTCATTGTTAAAATTTCCAGATCCAATCCGGAATGCACTGCAGCTTTGACAAATTCATTTGTTCTACATTGATGCGATTATCTAGCTTGTAAAAAATCTCTCCTACTGCATGCTGAGGAAATGAGGGAGGCTGTAGATAATATTGTACCTAGCTAGCCATGCATATGTTGCTACGCATGTGCAAGATCGGTGCCACTTTGTATAGTCGGCGAGAGTGTGTGTGTGCAGGCATGAATTGAGATGCAAGAGTGAAATAATGAGTTGGATCTGAGTTTACAGCTGATTATGTACAATAAACTCAGATCCATCAGTGCCTCTCTCCAACACAACAGACTTGCAACCGTTGCTGATGGTTACAATGTTTACTTTGGCTTAAAGAACTGGAACCTGAAGAATACTCGCTATAGTTAATTGTGAATTTTCCATTTACTTTTAGTAACCCGTATGGTTCTAGAGATACTTGACGCCTGGGCTCTAACATTGGAAGCTGTAGTCCAAACTTCATAACTCCATTGGATGGCATGGCATGAGTTAAGATTTCCTGCCAGCATGAATTGGTCATACATGTTTCAGAACGCATCACAATTTGTCACTTAAACATGGTATCCACCGGAGTTTGTTAATCTCTATGGCAGGATGCTGAGCCCACTACTATACTACCCCACCACTGGTAAGCTAGTGGTTTGTTACAGGTATAGTGAAGATGGATAACACTCTGAATGAAGCTCTTCAAGATTTGCCTTGGCTACTGTTCACTTGTTGATGCTTTGGAAACTGTGCCTGTAGGGTTGACAAATCATGTAAAATGATGCCCAAGGACCTTATGCCACATGAAGCCCATGGAGAGAAACCAGCAGTAATGCTTAGGCTTGCCAGGTTTATTCTCCTACATATATTTGGGTGTTGCTTTACTGTTGCTGTAACTAGAATGGAATGAATGTGTGTGTGTTTTTTTTTTTTTTTTTTTTTTTAACATCAATGCTTTCTTTACTGCAGTTGGTCTCCAGTAGAGGGCTCCAGTGATATCTGCGACTGCTGCAATACTGGCAATTGTGGAGCCTTTGGGTCCTGGAAGAGGTCCTCTTTTGGCAGGCATGTGAAACGAGACACTTCAAATAATGGTAACTATATTTTTGACTTTTTCTGCAGAATTGAGGAGTTCTGTACTGTTTGCAGAGTGGAAGTTTAATATGCCATTTGGGGTTTAATATGCCATTTGGGGTTTAATATAATATGCTTCCCATTGGTTCATAGAGTTAAAAGGCGGTCCTATTTACTTTGGTCACCTTAACACCTTTTTTCATAAGGTATCCAGGAGGAGGCAATTTGAGCCTGAGTTCCTATCCAGCCATGGTGCTATGCATCGCTTTTATGATCCGTAGTGTAGGGTATTGAGAGAGGGGCTATACAAATGGTGAAAGGGTAGAAGATTTATCATAGTACAATAAACAATGGTAAATCTGCAACTAACTTGTGGGGATGGTTTCAGTTTTTGCAAATGGGTGAAATGTTGGATTTGAGGACTATCTTAGGTGTGTGGTGGCTTGGGTGGTGTAATGCAGAAAATTTAAGATTTCCTGGAGCCTTCTCCTGAGTCTCTAATTTTTGAATTTTTGTGGAGCAAATTATGCTCTGAGGAACAGCTTTTGAAGGGATAAGGTCTCTGCTGCTATTTTTAAACTGACATTTTGTATTGTTGGGGGATGGCACTAGTGTTGGTGTGTTAGGACATGCCCATTATTGTGGTTGGGACAACTGGGGGGAATTTGTAGAATTTCAATGACTTGATCAAGGTACAAGTGATTTGTTTGAACATGAAATAGTATTTAGTTGTCCAATTTTTACTGTAATCAAATTTTGATTTTTTGAAGGTTTCTTTAGAACCCATGACTATCATTTCACCGAGATTGTTGTGCTCCAATGACATTCATGGGAGTAAAATTCAAGTGTAGTTAAAGGTGGAAGTTTGAGAGCTCTTTGAATCCACCACAGTTCATTCTGATAGGTATGGCTGTCCTAAAGAATATAACTGATAAGAAATGAGGGATGATCCAAGGGCAGACTTTGATAAGGTCAGGAAGATTGACCTCTGGGTTGACTAGCTAAGCCTTGGGAATGTCCTCCTAACTCTGGTGGTTAGTAGCCAAAATACCCCATGAAGAATGTTTACACCTTAGCAGGCTATGAATTGATAAAACATTTTCTTGGGTCATTGGGGGGGTCTGTAGAGAAGTGTCTTTGTGTTGGGACTCCCATTAGTTGTCAGTAGGGTGCTGAAACAGTAAAACTGGAACTGCTAAACAGACTATTACAACTTTGAAATGGATATGTTCATTACTGTGCTGTAGAGATGTGCAACAAGTGTAACTTGTAATGGTGAAATTGCATATTACTAGAGTACCATTAGTCGACTAACATGGCTGGAAAGTTGCTACACAAATTCCAACCGTATTATGCAACTCCTGTGTAAGGAGGGTAAATCTGGTAGCAAATAAAAAAAAAAATAGCAAGTCCATATGCCACAATCTGGTGTACAGTAACTAAGAATCTTGCATGCTTCAAAGTCAATAGTCTTCAGGTGCAACACTGGCTATTGTTGGCACAAGCTTGGATGCATAAAAATGTAGCAAGTCTTATTGAGAAATTAGCCTAACTGATCTGGGGCTATTGTATCTGTGCTGATATTGACAGTTTGGGAAATTTGGCCAGGAAACAAGTTTGAGGGGACATGTCTTGCATCCACCCTCTGAGCATAATTTCTGTTCACCGAGACCACCTTCCATGTAGAAGGGTGTAGTAATTCCTACTCGGACGTTGAAGTTCTTCTGTTGTTCATTCATCCCATCTAGTGAAAATGGCCATGACCTTTCTGTCCAGCTATGTACAGGATGCATGCTGATATTTAGTGGTGGTGTTGGTGGTTGACATTTGGTGTAGGTGTGTCAATGGTTACAGTAATGAGTGCTCTGGTAGCTTTCTCCTTTAGAAACTCTTGATCTGACTGTAGTGCAGTTATCCCATCCATAGCTTTTTGATGTGCCAATTTCAGGGGAGGACTTGCATGGAGGTCGACCCTCTGCTATAGTATAGTTGTCTCAATGTGCTTGTTCACATGCAGTGTGCCTAAAGCAGCTGAGGTACATAATTGAATTACTATGATGGGACACAAGTTTGAGGGGGGTGGTAAGTGGCAACATCTTTGTTTGGGTGAAGATTGGCAAGGGGGGCAATAAGCCATGGTAGGTGACAAGGGTAGGAAGATATGGTATCCATGAATGTTTAACTGCTCTGTTCTAATTTAACTCAAAACACTTATTGCAGCCCTATGTGTAAAAGTAGCTTTTTTTTTTTACCCCAAACCATCGTCTATAGAAAGAGCACATTACTATACTGGTAGGGGTATAGGAAGATGCTTCACTTGTGTTGCACTGCAGTATCATACTTTGGAAAAGATGTTAAGATGTTAAACTGTTAACTGTGGTCTATCTGCTTGAGTTGGTGGTGGTGCAAGTGGCTGTAAAAGCACCTATTGAAAACAATGGGGGAAGTTCCCTGATGACCTGGCCAAATTTGCCTTGTATAACCATTTCAAGTCTATTTTTAAAAAGAGCCATTAGCCTAATGGGCCTAATACAGGCAAAGTATAAATAAAAATGCTTAAATTGTTTTTAATGAGATGAATGTCATCTTTCAGAAAACACAGTTGGTTCCGTACACCTTACACCAGTAGTAATTCTGGGTATTCCAGCTGAAGAGGCTGTATATTCATCTGAGAGAGAATCTCTCGTCCAGGAGAATACAGATGGTATGTACAAGTACCTTTTGCCTAGAGTATTAATGTACTAAAGGAATATATCTGCTGTCACTATAGTGCAGTGGTGAATTTTACTGCCCCACATAGTTTTTCATTGGGATTTCATTGTGTATCTTCATCAAATGGCCTAATTGAATATCTAAAAATATTGCATGCCATTCCAGCTAAGAAAATCTACCCATATGCTGTGGTTATGCTTTAATGTGGTGGTACCCTTCCCTTTAAAGAAGTCTAACTTTGTACTTTTTTGCCTTTTCAGGATCCAGATTCGAGGCAATTGCATATTCCGTTTTTGCACTTGTTGGAGCTGCGGCTTTGGGTAGTGCTATTTTGTATAGCTGCAAGAAACAAAGGGCAAAGACAGAATCTTGAATGCAGATGCGCACTTTTTCTTGTAATGTAATAAAATTTGAGTATGGGGATACTAATTTAAGTGGTCTTATTTAAAGCTAGTGGGAAGCAGTGGAATGTGTGGGCCATACCTCTGAAATGATACTTGCAGAGCATGTTTTTTTTTTTCTCGTAGAAGTTGTGGTTTTCTGGGACCTCACTGGTCTGAGGATGGATTGAAGACACTAAATGACATACATTTGAGTTTAAAACTTCAAATCCTTTAGAAAATGCATGTTAATCCCCATTTTGTTGGGCTTTGTCCAGATTGCCTGCAGTAAGAGGTTGAGAGGTAGAGTAGGCTGCCATTGGTATGAAGAGAATATAGATCCTTGACAAATGTGAACCTGCACCAGTGGCCAAAATTCCATCTATAGTGCTCTAAAATGACAATGTTCACCTTGTGTTCAACACCAACGATGCAATGGACAGTGTATTATGATTTGCAGTCACATACGTGGGCAGTATCCTTCAGTTAAACTCCACATTGTCTGCAGGGTGTTGCTATGGCTTTCTGCAATCCATTCATGTAAATGGACTAACGTATCTAAAATGAGTGAGTCTGACCGTTATTTGATCACAGCAGTAAGTTTACTTGTAGGAATAGTTAGTAAATGGGGAAGCTTTTGTCTTTATGTAGGCAGCTGTAACAATGTCTTGTCTCTAGCTTTACTGTAATGAATGCTTCTATCTATGGGGAAAGTTTGCTGGTTTACCTTTGGAATCTTAAGTTATTAACTGCTTAAGCTTGCACAAATTCTTCATCCTCCACCAGTAGATGGTGCAGTTGGGAGTACTGACTTCTGAAAGTTGCTCAGTAGCCTAGCACTATTGGTGTTGTCACTGCAATAAGACCTGTACACTTTATATACTTGTGTTGAGGTTTGCGATACATTACAAATGCACAGAAGTAGTGGCTTGGATGGCTTATTGTGTCACCAGATCTGAATTCTTAGTATTGTTGGACATTCTGCGTATACTGTAATTCCACCTAATCTGGTATTTAACTTGGTAACCATTTGAAATGTTGGGACCACCTTAGAGAAAAGACTGACTAGGGAATGCTGATTGGAATTCCCCCCAAAATATTCCTTTTCTCTGACATATGATCTTCATATACACTAGTTTAGGAGGTGTGGGGGGACTGGCCCCACCCCCCACACATTGGAGGTGCAGTTAATAAAGTTTAAAGATCAATCCATTACCATTTCCTGGACAAACAGTTGGAGGGGGCTGCTAGGATTTGTTCCTAGATGGCTACCTTATTTTGCTAAATCTGCACACAAACCTAAGTAGTTCGGTAAATGTCTTGGCCAACTGCAGACTAGGTAATCTTCACTTAGGGTCTGTCCGAGTTGTATGCTCACAGCTGGGTCTCACTAAAGACACTAACAACCACATTTACTAAAGCAGACTGCTGCTGCGTACACTTCATAGAAAAATTAATGTAGGCTACTAATTGACTAAAATGCAAGTCGTGACTAATGCAGTAAGTTTGTAATACAAGGAACCCTGGTATGAGCTTCAGTGAGACTACACGATCTTGTGTAGTTAACTCTTGTGCTTCACATATGAACTATGCTGCCAATATAATTTTGATACTAGAAATGAATGTACCACAACCTGTACCAGAGCTCTTTTTTTCTACTTGTGTGGGGACAATTTTCAAGCCAAGAATTGAAGGCAGCACAATGGAAAAAGGGAAGAACTCCCCATACAGTCTTGAACAAAATGCAGTGCTTGTAAGCAGTCCAGTGGAATACCAGAAAATGGCATTTCGTCCAAATATAGGAATAATTTACCACAAACAACTCCCCACCAGTCTGACATCCAATCAGTAACTTGACAGGTAACCTGAACAATGCTGACTGGTCTATCGTGCAGATATGAGAGTGCAAGTTGCTTCACACATTACTATGCAGCACGTGATGTGCGTCGCCACATTACTGTGCAGCACGTGGTGTGCATTCTCTGCTTTTACTATGAAGCAGACAATCTGCCCATCAATATCGGTGCTGGTGATTTTTCTTGTAGTCCTAAAGTGACTGGTAGATTGACTCTTATTATTAAGAATCTGGGATGTGAAGCTGCATGTGAATCAAATGATCTGGTAAAAGATCAAATACTACATGGGGGTGGGGGCATTATCTAGCATTACTTGTTTGATTTTAAAATTTCTTTGTAATTGTGTATATGTTTCAGTATTAAACAGTAAGTTGGTATTTACACACTAGACAGGCTGTGGTACTGAAACAATTCCCAACCTCCACCACAAAAATGGGTTAATCGGCCCAAGGGCCTATGTAAGCCTAGCCAACAAGGTTCCCTGGCTTACGCCACCCAAGAAAGTTATTTTCCTGTGCTCGATGTGCCACTGTCTAGCAGAGAGACAGAAGAAATGATGGCATTTGCTTTGATCCTTGGTTTTGAACATGACCGGAGTTTTTGTATGCATGCCTAAACATTTGACCAAATAGTATCGAACATCAGTCCTCTCATATCTGACACCTAATTCCAGAAAAGGTGAGAGTAATCCTGAATAGTGGTTATAGCTTCTAAAGCATTTCTTAGCAGTCTTAATTTTCTGCAGTTTCATTAGTCATGGGTACCCAACAACCCATAACACTGTTTAGTTTCTAACATGCTTGTATGCATAAGCATCCTTAGCTTGTTCACCAAAGGTCCTACATATAGGCTGTGGGTAGTTAGTGAGTTGGCACTGTGGTCACTGAGCAGTCCATGCTGCACCATATTGATGTGATCTGAGAAGTGAGGGCTAAATTAAAGCAATTTCATAATTTTGGAATGTACACTATTCTAGGACTCGTGTGGTCAGTTTCAACCCCTTTGACTTCAGTCTGTCCAGTAGCTTGAGCAGCTGTCTTATGTTCCTGCTTTCTAGGACCTCAAAACTAGAAGTCTGCTGCTCTTCTCTGTTTAAGCATGTAGAATCACTTCTGAGATGGAATAGAGCTGCATTTGACTAAACTTTGCTTTAGAGCTATAAACAATCTGTCTTGTCTAGCAAAATCTGTCACCCAGTTTCACTGGCCATGGTTTCAACCAGTAATCTAATAGCCCAGAGCTGGTAATGGAGACGTTAGCTCTTGTGGATCACTGTGGGTCTGACTTGCTGCTACCACAATAAAAGCACTTTCTTTTCTATTGCTAATGACTAATCTCTGAAGTTGCATTGATGTGTACAGCAGTGTAGTAAGAAGCAGTTACTCATGCTCCAGAGTATCCACTGCACTTAAGTTGGTGTTGCTTTCAATGTGCTTCAATTTGCGTATGGCTTGTGTACATGTAATTGCTGAAGTTTACTGCAACTGTGGGCTGTTTTGACGGTATTCTGTAATTTGGTATATTGCCTTTGTTGGCACACTACTCTCATCTGAAGTATTGTGCACTGTTGGCATTTGCAATAGAATCTCTAATTTTGTGTGAAAGTAAGTGTGTGTGGGTTTATTTTTTTTTTTTTTTTTTTTTTTTTTTTTTTTTTTTTTACCTGGCTTGCACAAATTTCTTGAATCTTTGGCTGCATTTGTATGTAGAAAGAACAAATTCAACTGTTAGTCCAGCACACTTCTAATGGTACTTGGGTAGTACAGAGTCTTGTGTTGCTCTGACTTCATCTTACTGTAACTTTAACATGTGAACTTGTCCTGAGCTTTATTGCTGCCATTCCTACTGCATGTGCTTTCCAAAAAAATTGGTGCATCACCATGCCAAAGTATCTGCGTCTACAATGCTTGTCTGAAACCAGCATATTTACAGGGTGGTCTGCCTGCTCATTTGTTTCTTGGTGCCATCTTGGATGTTTTGTTCTAGTGCACTCTGGCTTTGATTTTTATGCACCGTTGTAAAGTTCATGTCTGCCCCTTGTGAGTTCTGATTCTGCAGACAGTATGGCCAATTACAGCCTTGAGCGTTGTTTTCACTAGGCTCTCTAGTTGCAATGTATCTGGAATTGCAAGGCTCCATGTGACTTCCAAAAATGGGACACTGGTGAAAATGCATCTTTGGGCACAGATGGTTTGCTTCTGATGCTTTATCAAATGCAAGTACAAATGAGAAGGCTGGTTTGAACAGTACATGGACAGACCACAGAGTTTGGATGGTGTCTAACCTGGTCCCATGACTATGCCCCATAGGTAATCTTATCACTGTATGTACAGATAAAGGAGGTGGCTTTTAAAGTCTAGCCCATTTGAAGTGGGAGTACTAAATGTCTCCCCTTTAGGGAGAAGATGCAATGTTTGTACTGATGTGATAAATTCTCGTAGGATTTCATTTATTCCTTCACTTTGGTACAAGAGTCAGCTTGTCAGTTGTATGACAGACCCAAATTGCACACACAATGGATGACCAAGCCAAATGAAAGTATGATCCTTGGATGGGATGAATGTTACTAGGTGACTACCTTTTCATACATGGATGTTATTATTCCATCTGGTATTTGGCTATTTGTGGACTGTTTCTTGCCTAGAAAGCAAAAACTAACATGCTCAAACTGTCTCCTCCACCACTTTCTTCTCCCCAATTAGTCAAACAGCCAGAAGGCAGTGATGGCTGAACTCACAAGAAGCAAATAAGGAGCTTCTCAGAAGCAGCAGTTGGTCTAGAACTTAATTTCTGACACACTGATCCCCTTTGGGAACCCTTCCATATGGAATTAATTGCCCTTTTTTAAGACTGGAGCATTTTTTTTTTCTCCTCCTTGGTGGCATTTTTTGTTAACCTGACACTCCTTTCAAGATCTGCCTTGGCTGCAGAAGCTCATTTTCCTGAGACCTGTACTGTTTTTGCTGTGGAGCTCAAGTGCTAAAGGGTGTTGGCACTATTAGATGTGCATTGTAATGTTTGTATACTTTGACAATCTCACAAGTGCAGTGACAGGAACTTGGCAAGACTCTTGGGCATTATTTTGAATAAAAATCTTGAAGATGTTCTTGACAGTTCACCCTTTCCTGTTGGTCCCAATCTTCAGGATGGATGATGTGTTGTGGGAACAGGTATGAAACTGAAGGAGGTCCTGTTAACTGTTCCCATGTTGCTAACCTTGGGGATGTCTTAAATGCTGCCTGCAATAATCCTAATTCCCAGCCTCAAGTCCTTTTTAAAAGGCAGAAGTGAGGGTTTGCCAACCTAATTCCTCATCTTCAGTCTAATCCTGCAGCTATTTCTGCCTCTGGTTTAGTTGTCAATAGGTTTCTGGTGAATCCCAACCCCTCTGCAGGGGTTGAGGTTTTTTATTTAGGAAGAGCATAATCTCTTAAAGCCACTTTCACTTTTAGAATTCTCTGCCATGGCCATATGTGAAGGTTGTTACAGCTAAAACTTGTTCCTGAATCCCATTATTCCTAATGTTAGGTCTCTAAACATGTCCTAAAGTGTGATTTTTGTACTAATACTGTGTGCAGGGCCACAACTCTTGTCTTAAGGAGAGGTATACATGGGTACATGAGCAAAGCTTTGTAGATGAAGCTAAATCTGAGGTTTTGAACTCTGCTTTAGATAAATATGTTCTGTCGTTTTACATCTTGGGTACTTGAAAGTGGGAAATTCATTTTGTCAGTTCCCCCATTAAAAATGAAATGGATCCTCTATTCCCTGCAGTCCTTGCCTACTTCTGGTAAACTGGGCAGAAAGGTGGCAGAGATCAACCTTAAAGCAGTGGGACATTTCAGAAAAGGGGCAATTTTGACTTGAATGACTAACTGCATTCTTACTCTCAACAATATATCCCCAACACAGGACTTCAATCTCTCCTTGGCAATTTCATGCAAACCCTGCAAATCTAGTGCTATTAGACTGCAGAGGAGATGGTGTTTGGAATTGCTGCTGATTCCAAAGAAAACTGTGGTTCTAATTGTTATCAGTATTCTGCATTACCATATTGCAATTAACTGTCTATTGTACAAACTTAATTTCTAAACTGGCTAAAATTTCTATACGGCCTAGCCCATGAAATAGCCCTTTGGGCATACTGATTGGTTTCCCTTCTTGGAAGTCTGCAATCTTTAACATGGGTTTGTCTCCTTCCTCACCATTCTGGGGTTCCAGATGCATATTCAATATTTCTCTGACCTGTCTTAACAGGACTGGGTTCCTATGTTTCATGAGTACCCAACATTGTATACAGATTCTAATTTTTGGGCCTTATCAAGATGCAACTGCATGGGTGGAGACTGCAGAGTTCAGGAGTATTCCAACACAACCTGTAGCAGTAAATGCTTCAGACTTTGCTTGGGAACCAGTTTTGTTAAGGTGCAGCCTGTTGCACAAGGGATAATTGCTATTTTTTATGTCTAGTGTCTATGACCTGTGTTGCATCAGCTAGTAGGACACCAGGGCTTGAGTGTCTGGCTAGGGAGGACAGCATTTCAAACATTTGCTTACTCTGAGCAAGTTGAGCCAGACCGTGATAGACCCTCATCACTGGAAGTTAACAGGAGAGGGTCTTGTGAGATTCATCCAGTTAATGGAGGTAACATGGCATAGTTGTAAGAACTTGTCATTACAGTAGATATTCAAATTCCCCACTGCTGCAGTAGCTGCACATACCCCACCAATTCCCCCTCTTCCTTCCTATACATTTTTTTTTTGGGGGGGGTGATAGAAAATGCTTGTGTATAGACCGATCAGAGGTTTGTTTGCTTGTGTATAGACCGATCAGAGGTTTGTTTGCTTATCTTTTCTGAAGACAAGTCAAGTTACTTCTGCTATTTTAGCTCTTGCTAATAAACAGCCAAAGGGAAGGTGTGGTATAGTAAGAAGATTCATACTATTTGAGTTTTAGATATGGTTATTTGACTATTTCTAAAACATGGTGACTTTCATGATTTCAAAAGTAGTTTAAATCCACTGATGTCCAAAGTGTGTGGAACATTGCCCCAAATCTTTCTGTAAGACTTGAGTGGATGAGGAAGAGAAGGACTTCTGAAATGTACCCACACATGATTTCTGCCCAGTCTTCATATACATCAGGCCATTGACTTTTATCCACCATATTGGTCCATTTGTTCCTTCACCTCTGCATGCCAATAAAAAGCCTAAATTGGTTCAAGTATCCCATCCACTAACCTACACAGCTTCTTACTGGTTATAAAATTAGTGCTAGACAAACAGATGGATTCTGGATAAACATTCTACACAACTATGTTCGTAGTTGGTCATATGATCTAATGACTTAACTCTGATCTGTCCATATTTTTCAAATCTACTGGGCATTGCCTGTACTTGTACCATGTTACTAAGGCCTGGAATTCATCTGTTTCCATCAGGTCAGTCTCCCTCCTACTCTAAAACTGTTCTGAAAGGGGGGCAGAGTCTGAATGGCTAACTGAAAGCAGCAGATTTCCAGAGCTCCATAAAACGAATATGAAATATAGGAAATTTACCTGAATGACTTTGAGGGAAGTCTCAAGGCAATACATATATCAAACAAAATATTTGGCTTTTAAACAAAGCTGACCTTGAAAACTGGGAGAGGAGATCTAATGTAATAGCTGGCATCCCTGAGAGCTGAAGGAGAAGACATCATTTTCTTAAATAGATTCCTTAAGTCTTAGACTTGGAGGGTTTCTCATTTGACATTGAGAGAGCTCAGTTCAACATCCACTCCCCCTAAATCAAAGTTTTTTTTATCTTATTTAGACAAAGAACTGGTCCTAAAGAGCCTTTGTTTTTTTTTTTTTTTTTTTTTTTAATCCAAATTCAATAAGGTTTGACAATGTCTATTCTGTCAGTCGTGGGGCAGAGAAAAAAAGCCTGGCCACGAACAGCTTCTAAAGTAAAACCACATCAAAACTTGCCTTTGCCAAAATTAAAATCTTACACCTAAATGGGGACTCTCAACAACTTGGAATAGGCCACTGCATTTCTTCCTGGACTGATGTTAAAGAAAAAACAAAAAATCAAAAGTGCTGTCCCTTGGAAATCTGTATCTACTGCAACTTGAATTACACTCAATTGTTTATGCTGTAGTTCAAACAAGGTATGTTATGGTAAATGTACTTTACTACATATTTGCAAGTTATTGTTTAAAAAAACTGATTTAATTTAGATTTAATAGTTTAACAAGTAAAATGACGACTTGTTTCTTGTGATCCTAAAAATAAATAAAGGGGGCTGTGATGCCCATGCCCTGACCCAGCTTCAATCCTCACCACTAACACGAGAGGGTGTCTCGTATAGGAGGAAAGGATAACAAATACACAGTGCAATTTCCCCCAAAAGCACACAGAGATCAGTCCAGGGTTGGTCACTCCCTTGCTCTCCAGGTCCCCAATAAGAATCCCCATTGCCACAGCTATAGGGTCAAGATCTCTGCTTAGTGGGCAAGCTAAAGCCTTGAGCACCTTCTGTCCAACCAGTGCTTCATGTCCCTGACACACAGATGCACTTTGAGAAGAGGTTATACAGCCAAACACACTCCTGGTGAAGGCTGGCACAGGTTCTCCAGCTGTGCTCCCCCTTTTCACCAGACTTGTATGGTAGTACCAGTTGCCACCACCCACTAATTATCAGCTACTCACCCTTAAGAGTGTCCAATTTCTGTGCAATATTAATTCAATTGGTAGATGTGAAAATGGCTCCTACCTGGGATCTTAATTTTGTTTTGGAAAAGCTGACTCTGCCTCCTTTTGAACCTGCAGCTACAGCTGAATTGCAGTTCTTTTCTTGGAAGACTGCTCTTTTGTTGGCTATTACTTCTGCTAGAAGGGTATCTGAATTACAGGCCCTCATGGCAGTGGAACCTTTTCTGATTTTTCACAATGACAGGGTTTCCTTACGTACTAATCCTACTTTTCTGCCTAAAGTGATTTCTAATGTGGCATTGAACCAGTCTATACATTTGCCTACTTTTTTATGCTGAAGTGTTGCATTCTTTGGATGTACATAGGCAGTTGAGGTATTATTTGAGCAGAACCAAAGAGTTCAGGAGTTCTCAACAATTATTTGTTTCTTTTGCTTTGACTTCACTAGGGAAAGCTGTCTCGAAACAAACTATTTCCAAGTGGATTAGCCATTGTATTGCTTTTTGTTACTCTCATCATGGTAAGGATGTTCCAGTTGGGATCAGGCCTCATTCTACTAGGGCTATGGCCACTTCTACTGCTTTTTTGAGAGGGGTAGCTACTAAAGACATTCTAGAAGCAGCTACTTGGAGTTCTGTACATACCTTTACAAAGCATTATCATTTACCTCTTTATTCTAGGTCTAGGGCTGGGTTTGCCTCTGCAATCTTACAGGGCATGTCCGCAGCTCCTACTGCTATTTAGTTGACCAGCCTCCCTTTTTTTTTTCCGTTGCTCTGGGATTCTACCCCTATGTCAGGACTGCAGCAATGGGAGACTAAGAACATAGTACAGTTTTGTACCTACCATAAATGTAGATGTTCGAGGATCTCCATTGCTGCAGTCCAATTTTCCCTCCCTCCTTCCCCCTTTTTCTTTTTAGGTTGAGGTTTGGGTGGTGTTTTTTTTTTTTTTTTTGCATTCTGACGTCCGAGGCAAGAAAGACTGAGGTTATGGCGTCGGTCATGCGCATTTGTACTGACACGTACTGATGTCAGTCTCGAGCGCCGATGACCGACGCCGGTTCTAGCCCTTTGGTATTAGGGCCGATGGTGGGCAGCGGAATACCTCTATGTCAGGACTGCAGCAATGGAGATCCTCTAACATCTACATTTATGGTAGGTACAAAACTGTACTCATGCTCCAGAGTATCCACTGCACTTAAGTTGGTGTTACTTTCAATGTGCTTCAATTTGCGTATGGCTTGTGTACATGTAATTGCTGAAGTTTACTGCAACTGTGGGCTGTTTTGACTGTATTCTGTAAGTTTTTTTTTGGTATATTGCCTTTGGTGGCACACTACTCTCATCTGAAGTATTGTGCACTGTTGGCATTTGCAATAGAATCTCTAATTTTGTGTGAAAGTAAGTGTGTGTGGGTTTATTTTTTTTTTGTTTTTGTTTTTTTTATACCTGGCTTGCACAAATTTCTTGAATCTTTGGCTGCATTTGTATGTAGAAAGAACAAATTCAACTGTTAGTCCAGCACACTTCTAATGGTACTTGGGTAGTACAGAGTCTTGTGTTGCTCTGACTTCATCTTACTGTAACTTTAACATGTGAACTTGTCCTGAGCTTTATTGCTGCCATTCCTCCTGCGTGTGCTTTCCAAAAAAATTGGTGCATCACCATGCCAAAGTATCTGCGTCTACAATGCTTGTCTGAAACCAGCATATGCTCATTTGTTTCTTGGTGCCATCTTGGATGTTTTGTTCTAGTGCACTCTGGCTTTGATTTTTATGCACAGTTGTAAAGTTCATGTCTGCCCCTTGTGAGTTCTGATTCTGCAGACAGTATGGCCAATTACACCCTTGAGCGTTGTTTTCACTAGGCTCTCTAGTTGCAATGTATCTGGAATTGCAAGGCTCCATGTGACTTCCAAAAATGGGACACTGGTGAAAATGCATCTTTGGGCACAGATGGTTTGCTTCTGATGCTTTATCAAATGCAAGTACAAATGAGAAGGCTGGTTTGAACAGTACATGGACAGACCAGAGTCTGGATGGTGTCTAACCTGGTCCCATGACTATGCCCCATAGGTAATCTATCGCTGTATGTACAGATAAAGGAGGTGGCTTTTAAAGTCTAGCCCATATGAAGTGGGAGTACTTAATGTCTCCCCTTTAGGGAGAAGATGCAATGTTTGTACTGATGTGATAAATTCTCGTAGGATTTCATTTATTCCTTCACTTTGGTACAAGAATCAGCTTGTCAGTTGTATGACAGACCCAAACTGCACACACAATGGATGACCAAGCCAAATGAAAGTATGATCCTTGGATGGGATGAATGTTACTAGGTGACTACCTTTTCATACATGGATGTTATCATTCCATCTGGTATTTGGCTATTTGTGGACTGTTTCTTGCCTAGAAAGCAAAAACTAACATGCTCAAACTGTCTCCTCCACCACTTTCTTCTCCCCAATTAGTCAAACAGCCAGAAGGCAGTGATGGCTGAACTCACAAGAAGCAAATAAGGAGCTTCTCAGAAGCAGCAGTTGGTCTAGAACTAATTTCTGACACACTGATCCCCTTTGGGAACCTTTCCATATGGAATTAATTGCCCTTTAAGACTGGAGCATTTTTTTTTCTCCTCCTTGGTGGCATTTTTTGTTAACCTGACACTCCTTTCAAGATCTGCCTTGGCTGCAGAAGCTCATTTTCCTGAGACCTGTACTGTTTTTGCTGTGGAGCTCAAGTGCTAAAGGGTGTTGGCACTATAGATGTGCATTGTAATGTTTGTATACTTTGACAATCTCACAAGTGCAGTGACAGGAACTTGGCAAGACTCTTGGGCATTATTTTGAATAAAAATCTTGAAGATGGTCTTGACAGTTCACCCTTTCCTGTTGGTCCCAATCTTCAGGATGGATGATGTGTTGTGGGAACAGGTGGCGGTTCAATGAAACTGAAGGAGGTCCTGTTAACTGTTCCCATGTTGCTAACCTTGGGGATGTCAAAATGCTGCCTGCAATAATCCTAATTCCCAGCCTCAAGTCCTTTTTAAAAGGCAGAAGTGAGGGTTTGCCAACCTAATTCCTCATCTTCAGTCTAATCCTGCAGCTATTTCTGCCTCTGGTTTAGTTGTCAATAGGTTTCTGGTGAATCCCAACCCCTCTGCAGGGGTTGAGGTTTTTTATTTAGGAAGAGCATAATCTCTTAAAGCCACTTTCACTTAATTCTCTGCCATGGCCATATGTGAAGGTTGTTGCAGCTAAAACTTGTCCTGAATCCCATTATTCCTAATGTTAGGTCTCTAAACATGTCCTAAAGTGTGATGATTTTTTTTTTGTACTAATACTGTGTGCAGGGCCACAACTCTTGTCTTAAGGAGAGGTATACATGGGTACATGAGCAAAGCTTTGTAGATGAAGCTAAATCTGAGGTTTTGAACTCTGCTTTAGATAAATGTTCTGTCGTTTTACATCTTGGGTACTTGAAAGTGGGAAATTCATTTTGTCAGTTCCCCCATTAAAAATGAAATGGATCCTCTGCCACCTTTCTGCCCAGTTTACCAGAAGTAGGCAAGGACTGCAGGGAATAGAGATCAACCTTAAAGCAGTGGGACATTTCAGAAAAGGGGCAATTTTGACTTGAATGACTAACTGCATTCTTACTCAACAATATATCCCCAACACAGGACTTCAATCTCTCCCTGGCAATTTCATGCAAACCCTGCAGATCTAGTGCTATTAGACTGCAGAGGAGATGGTGTTTGGAATTGCTGCTGATTCCAAAGAAAACTGTGGTTCTAATTGTTATCAGTATTCTGCATTACCATATTGCAATTAACTGTCTATTGTACAAACTTAATTTCTAAACTGGCTAAAATTTCTATACAGCCTAGCCCATGAAATAGCCCTTTGGGCATACTGATTGGTTTCCCTTCTTGGAAGTCTGCAATCTTTAACATGGGTTTGTCTCCTTCCTCACCAGTCTGGGGTTCCGGATGCATATTCAATATTTCTCTGACCTGTCTTAACAGGACTGGGTTCCTATGTTTCATGAGTACCCAACATTGTATACAGATTCTAATTTTTGGGCCTTATCAAGATGCAACTGCATGGGTGGAGACTGCAGAGTTCAGGAGTATTCCAACACAACCTGTAGCAGTAAATGCTTCAGATTTTGCTTGGGAACCAGTTTTGTTAAGGTGCAGCCTGTTGCACAAGGGATAATTGCTATTTTTTATGTCTAGTGTCTATGACCTGTGTTGCATCAGCTAGTAGGACACCAGGGCTTGAGTGTCTGGCTAGGGAGGACAGCATTTCAAACATTTGCTTACTCTGAGCAAGTTGAGCCAGACCGTGATAGACCCTCATCACTGGAAGTTAACAGGAGAGGGTCTTGTGAGATTCATCCAGTCAATGGAGGTAACATGGCATAGTTGTAAGAACTTGTCATTACAGTAGATATTCAAATTTCCCCACTGCTACAGTAGCTGCACATACCCCACCAATTCCCCCTCTTCCTTCCTATACATTTTTTTTTGGGGGGGGGGGTGATAGAAAATGCTTGTGTATAGACCGATCAGAGGTTTGTTTGCTTGCTTGTGTATAGACCGATCAGAGGTTTGTTTGCTTGTGTATAGACTGATCAGAGATTTGTTTGCTTATCTTTTCTGAAGACAGTCAAGTTACTTCTGCTATTTTAGCTCTTGCTAATAAACGGCCAAAGGGAAGGTGTGGTATAGTAAGAAGATTCATACTATTTGAGTTTTAGATGGTTATTTGACTATTTCTAAAACATGGTGACTTTCATGATTTCAAAAGTAGTTTAAATCCACTGATGTCCAAAGTGTGTGGAACATTGCCCCAAATCTTTCTGTAAGACTTGAGTGGATGAGGAAGAGAAGGACTTCTGAAATGTACCCACACATGATTTCTGCCCAGTCTTCATATACATCAGGCCATTGACTTTTATCCACCATATTGGTCCATTTGTTCCTTCACCTCTGCATGCCAATAAAAAGCCTAAATTGGTTCAAGTATCCCATCCACTAACCTACACAGCTTCTTACTGGTTATAAAATTAGTGCTAGACAAACAGATGGATTCTGGATAAACATTCTACACAACTATGTTCGTAGTTGGTCATATGATCTAATGACTTGACTCTGATCTGTCCATATTTTTCAAATCTACTGGGCATTGCCTGTACTTGTACCATGTTACTAAGGCCTGGAATTCATCTGTTTCCATCGGGTCAGTCTCCCTCCTACTCTAAAACTGTTCTGAAAGGGGGGCAGAGTCTGAATGGCTAACTGAAAGCAGCAGATTTCCAGAGCTCCATAAAACGAATATGAAATATAGGAAATTTACCTGAATGACTTTGAGGGAAGTCTCAAAGAGGAGGCAACACATATATCAAACAAAATATTTGGCTTTTAAACAAAGCTGACCTTGAAAACTGGGAGAGGAGATCTAATGTAATAGCTGGCATCCCTGAGAGCTGAAGGAGAAGACATCATTTTCTTAAATAGATTCCTTAAGTCTTAGACTTGGAGGGTTTCTCATTTGACATTGAGAAAGCTCAGTTCAACATCCACTCCCCCTAAATCAAAGTTTTTTTATCTTATTTAGACTAAGAACTGGTCCTAAAGAGCCTTTTTTTTTTTTTAATGTAATCCAAATCCAATAAGGTTTGACAATGGCTATTCTGTCAGTCCTGGGGCAGAGAAAAAAAAGCCTGGCCACTAACAGCTTCTAAAGTAAACCCACATCAAAACTCAACTTGCCAAAATTAAAATCTTTCCCCTAAATGGGGACTCAACTTGGAATAAGCCACTGCATTTCTTCCTGGACTGATGTTAAAGAAAAAACAAAAAAACAAAGTGCTGTCCCTTGGAAATCTGTATCTACTGCAACTTGAATTACACTCAATTGTTTATGCTGTAGTTCAAACAAGGTATGTTATGGTAAATGTACTTTACTACATATTTGCAAGTTATTTAAAAAAACTGATTTAATTTATATTTAGTAGTTTAACAAGTAAAATGACTTGTTTCTTGTGATCCCAAAAATAAATAAAGGGGCTATGATGCCCATGCCCTGACCCAGCTTCAATCCTCACCACTAACATGAGAGGGTGTCTCGTATAGGAGGAAAGGATAACAAATACACAGTGCAATTTCCCCCAAGAGCACACAGAGATCAGTCCAGGGTTGGTCACTCCCTTGCTCTCCAGGTCCCCAATAAGAGTCCCCATCGCCACAGCTATAGGGTCAAGATCTCTGCTTAGTGGGCAAGCTAAAGCCTTGAGCACCTTCTGTCCAACCAGTGCTTCATGTCCCTGACACACAGATGCACTTTGAAGAGGTTATACAGCCAAACACACTCCTGGTGAAGGCTGGCACAGGTTCTTCAGCTGTGCCCCCCTTTTCGCCAGACTTGTATGGTAGTACCAGTTGCCACCACCCACTAATATTTATCAGCTACTCACCCTTAAGAGTGTCCAATTTCTGTGCAATATTAATTCAATTGGTAGATGTGACTAAACAGTCAAAAGCGAGTGACCTGGACAGTAAACTATAAATATGCAATGTACTCTTACTCTCTACACATCTGCCACAGGTTATTAAATATTTTTAATAAATTAAAACCACAAGACATTGCCATCTACTACACAGTGCTAGTCAAGAGTTCAGAGAGCACACAAATTAAAATAAATCAGAAGTACAGCTCTGACATAGCAGAAAAACAGTAATTTCTAGCTGTCTACAAGAAAACACTTGGCAGAGTGCTGTGAGTTGGATAGACAAGACAAAAATGCTTAATCTCTGGTTCTCACGTTGAAACTGCAGTTCTGATAAAACATTACATTTCAAACTTTCTTGGTATTTCCAGGCTGACAAACTGCATTTACATTCTTTTACACATGTAAATTCTGGTCATTTAACTTTAGCCTTAAAACAATAGGCAGGAAGTCTTCATTTAGTCAGACTGGAGCTGACTTTAGATCAAAGGGTCACAGCATGCTTTTATTGGTAGAGAGCACTGTTGCATCTTTTTCATTTAAGACAAGCCTGTGATTCACATTCATATTTGCAAATAGAATTATGTACCAAATTCTATTTGACTAGGCTGGTATAGAATTATGTACCAAATTCTATTTGACTAGGCTGGTAGCCTTCACCCATCTCTACTGGTCTTCACAGGGGCAGCAAGTTTATTAGGCTTTTTTCAACTAGTGTATATATAGTTTTGAAGACCATTGGTATATATTTTTTCATATAGTTTAAAATATTTACTTTCTAGATGGTAGAATTATTGAAATGAATAGTATATTCTGACTTAAAATGCACAAGATATGCTCTTGCAAATGAGTTCCACAGTTCAGTATATTAATGTGTGGTTTATTCTATTTCTGGAACACTGTCTAGTAATGAGCTATTCTCTGAAAGCTTCCTATCCTAGAATAACAAAGTCTAGCCAACAGTTGGTAGGACTGAGCTTCACTCTTTATAAGGTTTGGCTAGTATGTATTTCGCAAACTGTTCCATCAGTTTAGTTTCTCTTTTTTTGAAATGTTATATAATGTTAGCGATTGTTCAGCTGAGAGGTAAGTCTTACATGACTGATTAACTGAAGAAATATAGCTAACGTTGGTGGAAAGGGAAAAGTTTTATGAATGCCTGTCACATGCATGCAATTCTGAATTTTGGCTATCGCAGAGATGCCTTCTAGACTGGGGGGGGGGGGTTGTTTTTGATTTGAGTTTGCCTGTGATGCTTGGAGGTTAGTGGTGGATATTTTTCATACAAGTTTGAGTGGATTTCCTTGCTGAAACATTTGGATGGGTCTGTTTTGCCTTGGGGTATATGGATGAATGGAAAATTGTATGGGGAAACAAGTGGGATGTTACAGATTTGGGGAGTTGATAAAAATGAAATTGGGATCACTGGTTGAGCAGGAAAGCATATTTCATAATTTAAGGAGGTGAAGCTTTTTACAAAGCTAGAGGTTGTAAACGTAACTTGACTGTCAAACCTCTCGGAGCTCGAAGTGCCACATGAACAGTATGAAGTCACTCTTATTGGCAGCCTAATATTTGAACAAGGGGATGGTAGCGAAGTAATAGTTACTGATCAAATTTGTTTCTTCCAGAGTTCTACAGCTTCTCTTCAGTTGTCCACCAACCTTTCACATTATGAAATACTGCCTCCTTGTTTAAATTGCCTATATTCCTTTCCTCATAATCTTAATCTCCCCACGGTTATGTATTCTCTTCAGAACTGATCCAGACAAGTAAGTTTAATGTTTTAGAGATGATATTAAAGACTGTATTTCTGAAGAGTTTGAGCCCTAGCAGTTCACTGCTGGATTCTTAGTCTCTGGTTTTTACTTTCACACCTGACACTGAAGTTCAACTTTTGGGGAGAGACATTTGCAACACTTTCTATAGATTTTTACTTTCTCAGTATGCATATTTAACTGTGTAGTGCACATATAGCAGCAAAAATCATCTGAGAATCTCAACTTGCTGGTTATTTGATTTCTTTCTTATTGTAGACATTTCAATATTAGCAGAAAGTTCTATTTCTGGGTTTATTAATTGCTGTCCAGTCTTCTGTACTGTTGAACTAATTATCTGGTATCACAATGAAAACATTGAATGTGGACACAGTTAACATTGCCAGTGCATAGTTACTAAATTAATCTGGTTTGGGGAAGGGTAGTACACATCATTCCAGTTTTTTTTACTGGTAATGAAAAAAAAAGCTGACTCTTTCTTTCAATCTGTATGTTTAAAGACCATTAAACGGGTCAAGATTCTGATGGCATAGAATTAATTCAGTCCAAGGTATTAATATGAAGTTAGTGTTATATTTTTTCGCATTATATAAAATATGGTTTGGCATATGCATAATCTGGGAGTCTGTAGCCTATTCTAAGTTACATGGATAACAATCCAGCTATTGAGATGTTGAGTCCCTCTTGGATACTTTACATTTGTTCTGCTGAACTAGATGTGAATACAATTAATATATAAAAGGGAAACCTCACACTGTACGTATTAAGTTTACTTGGCATAAAGACTAAATGAATGCATGGAAAGTCATTTTAGTGGCCAAAAATGTAATTGGCCACATTATTTTCCTTTTATTTCTTTAACATTGAAATATAGTTAATTCTTGTCTTTGTTTCATATATAACGTGATCAGTCATCTTTAACAATGCATTGATGACGTGTTTGTTGACTTGATTTAATTTTACAAGAGAAATTAGTCTGGATAAAAAGTAAACATTGCCAGTTACTCAATTTATAAATTCTTTATTGTTTTATGGGCTCAGAGAAAGAAGGTGGTTAGGAAGGTTAGTATAACATTTTTGTCTGTTAAACTAGGAATGGTCTTCATTCCATGTTTAGTGTGGGTTAAGATTTATACATATGCAAGCTTTAATAGGCGCTTATTTTTTTTTCTCCTAGTTTTAAAAATGCTTGACAAAAAATGTTTATTGAACCTTATGAAAAGAGCAATGCTGACTAGGATAATTAGGAACTTTTTTACATAGCTTTAACTCTACAGGAGAAGTTTTATGTATCTAGGATTTTATTAATATAAATTTTTAACTTAAAATCCTGACATGGAACTGACTTTGGTGTCTTTAAATAATAATGGCTTAAAGAACCCAAACAAAAGATCTAACTTAAGATACTTTAAAGTTCAAGTAGTCTTTCAAGAAACCCATTTTAAAATAAATGGGATCCTAATAATTGCAGAATACTCTCAATCCTCTTATAAATTAAAGTCTAGAGGAGTAACAATACTATGGAAAGACTGCATTGAATCCAAAAGTTATCTAAATATGTGGATAGGGATGGACTCATAGGTATAGTTAAAATTAAACAAAATATGGACTTGATTTAGTGAATTTATATTGGTTCTCTAGTATGGGGTAGGGTTAGCTAATAAGCACTTGGACCTCATTACAACTACTTTTAAAGGCAATATAATAGTAGGTGGTGACCTGAATTGTATTACAGATGTCACAGAAACCACGAATAGGAAATCCCCCTGACTATCATCTACAGCTAAACTATTAAAAATGGATAGAGATGTTTAAACTTAAAAGTTTATGATGCTATAGGATCTAATTCATTACTTTTCTTGCATCTAGACTATAGACACAGACCCTAAACCAGACTTGATAAATGTTTTTCAAGATTTATATTCTAAAATTTTAGTTTTTTTTGATACAGCCATGTCCATTTTCAAAACATGACTCCCTGGTATTGGAAATTCAGTTTAAATAGCTAGTCATTACTTTAAGGATTCCTTCATACATTACAAAAATCAAAGAATTTAAACATTGGTTAACTTCTGAACTTCAGTTTTTTCCTAGAGATTAATTACAAACCAGAAACAAAAACGTATGGTATGGGATTCATTAAAACTTGCATATGGTAAAACCATCAGCTAGTACAAAATAAAATTAAAGAATGGAAATCAGAATTACAAAATCAACTTGTATTACTTGAATCCAATAAGAACTTTATGTACAACAGAAAACAAATAAAAGAAGCAAATAAAAAATGAAATATCCCATAAAACTGACTTGGCCATAGAAAGATTAGACTTAGCCATAGAAAGATTAAAAAATAAACCCTTATGCTACTTCTCCAAAACATAATGTATCTATGAAAGTTAAAATGCAATCAAAACTTATTGGTAGTATATTACATGAAGGATTGTCTCAGACATGGGTGACATTTTAGATTCTTTTAAATATTATGCAGAGCACCCTAAAAGGGAAATAAGTATAAATGATATTTGCAACCTAGGTAATAACCCTCAACATCTCTGAAGAGCTTAGGCTGGAGTTGGAAAAACCAATAACAAAAAATTTAGACATGATTAAAGAAAGTAAATTTAAAAGTCACCAGGGATAGATGGTTTTAATTATAGAAATTTATAAATTCTTTCCCAATTCTATAACTTCTACATAAAACCTGGGATATTCTTTAACCCAATCTTAAAAGAAAACAAAGACCCTTAATATTGCAGTTCTTATAGACCAATATCTTTGCTTAATTATAAATCTTTGTTAATAGAATGAAAGTCCCACTGTCCAAAATAATAAAGATCAAATGTGTTTCATATATAAAAGACTAAACACAGGACGATATCAAAAGGATGTCAACATTGATTTATTTAAAGACCAATCAAGAAGCGTTAATAGCTGGTTTCTATATAGAAAGGCCTTTGATTATTTGATTATTTAAACTGGGATTATCTAGTTAATGTTTTGAATATATTTGATTTTCCTCATCTCATTTGTAAAAAGTTTGAGAATTATTTAGCATTTCTTAGAATAGGCCCTTTTACTTCTGAAGCCATACAGATCACTAGAGGCACTAGACAAGGATGTCCCATGCCACCTATCTTTGCAGTAGCTATAGAAATTCTTGCAATTCTAATAAATAGCAACTCAAAAACAAGATGGATAGATGCATATGATTAATATAGTTCCAAAATAATTTTCTTTGCTGATGATGTGCTTCTCACTTTACCTAACTATTGGATGAAGTAGATGTATTAATATGAAACTTTCAAAAACTCTCAGGTCTCTACTTTAATAAATCAAAGTTCTTGTTTAATAAAAAACAGGCGATACAAGTATCTGTAAATCTTATTATTGGTAAGCAAGTTCCAACCTTAGACTATTTGGGGATTGTATTGTGTAAGAATCTGGTAGAGGTTCTAAATGCCAATTCAAACATTATAGAATCAATTAAAACATTGGTAAATGGAACAATATGTTTATAACATTTGAAGACAGATTGCAGTTGATAAAAATGGTCTTACTACCTAAAGTAGCTGAATTGAACCCAATCAAAGTATTGCAGGCTGCAAATCACCACACAGTTGTAGAATGCAGAATCCACTTTAACTTCAGACAAAAAATCCAAGGATGAGTGCTTTCGTCCAGAAAAATCTAGACTTCATCAGACAATTTACCCCACATAGTTACTTCCTTCTTATACAGTCCAAACAGGAAGTTCCACTCAATTGTAAACTAATCAATTATGTCATTAAAAGCACTATTTACAGTCACTGAATTTAAAAAGCAGACAAATTATACAAATTGAAAAAAGTTAATAGAACACACCACCCTAAAAACACTATAAACACTGCTTCATAAAAATGACAATTTACAATAAATATTTAAATATGTTGAATGTGTTAAAACAATAAATGTGTGATTAAATACTAAAAACTAGATATAGTAGAAAATGTTAAGAGAAATGCACTTAAATACTGAACATGTGATGTTAAAATGCATAATGGAGAAATATATATCTTTCTAGTGCCTTTAGTTTTAAAATTGGGCTAATTGAAATATGCTCATTCAGGCCTGGCCAGTTCCCTGCATTCAAATGTAATTGCCAGTATAATTCTCTTTTCTCAAGTAATAAAGACCATATACCACCCCTCATGTTGGTACTGATATTGTCTATAATAAAAAACTGGAACTTATGGTCCTTATACTCCATAACATGTTTACAAAGAGAATGTTTCTTTTTTATTCCTTGTATCATATAGGTGTTCGTATATGTGATTTTTTTAACTTTCTATCAGACTTGCCTATGTAAAAGCAAGAATAGGTGGTACACATGGCACAGTAAATCACTTTCTCTGAATTACAGTAGTATTTCTGATTTCAATATTAATGTCAAATATTGCCTTTAATGTAACTGCAATAGTTACATCTGCCACATTTGTTCATAGAACCTGACCTGTGGTTTAGGTAAGAGTTACTACTCTCAAATATGTTTTTCATATTCTTGCCTTTCCTATATACTATAATAGGTTGCGGTCCTGTTAGTGGTCTGTTCTTGTCATGTATCAAAATAGACCAGTTTTTTGTTACAATGTTTCTTATGTAACTATCTTGAGTGAATACAGTGATGAAAGAAGTCTTATAATCATTCTTACTTGCAACATTGTCAATTTCTTGATTACTGGTGAAAGGCCCACTGTCATGGATATGCCAGGCCATTACTATAATCATTTCTGTCCCTATTTAGTTTCTTAGTTTTACGAAGTTTAATAGAACTTACTAGATGCTCCATACTCAAAATTCTCACATGCTCAAATTTGTGTTCTTCATAATGCAAATGTTCACAGATGCTTTTATCAATATCAGAAACGGGTAATTCATTAAAACTTCATTATGTTCTACTCTCAAACGCATATTTTCTATGCCATGTCTATCAAAGCAACTAGCTCTTTAAATAGTTCAGATTTGTACTGCTACCCATTAGGGTAGTGCCACATTCCTTTTGCTCTCTAAAATAAGCATTGTCAAGCTGAAGTTGCTTAAGTTTAGAAAGGCTGTAATCAAACTGATCAAAAATAGATGGTAAATCATTGTTACCAGTGTCCATTGTGGTTCTCTCATTTTCACCAAATGAAAAAGTTTCTGCAAGGTAGTCTTGGAACTGTGCCTGCTGATGAATTAATGTTCACAGACTGGTTAATGCGTTGTCCACAAGGTATAGATGCATTAATACTGCCCTCTCCATTAGAAACATTTGGAAAATGTCCATTAGAAAGTTGTTTGAGAGTTATTTGAAAGAGAAATATCACTTAAAACATGCTGCAGGCTTGTGGAAGCCATTACAGCCCCACCAGCTGAATGCTGCTGTTGCATGATGATGTCAGAAGGGGATGTGTTTAACAAGGAATCCACTTTGAGTGACAGGGACTGTACTACTGAACTCAAGGCAAGTACAACAAAGTTTGTTGTAGAGTCTCCAAATCAGTGTTCTGAGAAGAAGGTGGGCTTGATGAATCCTGCTATCTTCACTGGCTATCTCAAACTCAAAAAAAGTCACAATGCACAAACTGAAGCAGATAAACACAAAAGTCAGAAGTAGTAGCAGAATTGAACCCACTCAAAGTATTGCAGGCTGCAAATCACCACACAGTTGTAGAATCCACTTTATTAACTTCAGACAAAATCCAAGGATGAGCGCTTTCGTCCAGAAAAATCTAGACTTCATCAGACAATTTACCCCACATAGTTACTTCCTCCTTGTACTTCCTTCTTGTACAGTCCAAACAGGAAGTTCCACCCAGTTGTAAACTAATCAATTATGTCATTAAAAGCACAATATTTACAGTCACCGAATTTAAAATGCAGACAAACTATACAAACTGAAAAAAGTTCATGGAACACACCACCCTAAAAACGCACATATATATATAAACACTGCTTCATAAAAATGACAATTTACAATAAATATTTAAATATGTGTTAAAACAATAAATGTGTGATTAAATACTAAAAACTAGATATAGTAGAAAATGTTAAGAGAAATAAATACACAACATAAATACTGAACATGTGATATTAAAATGCATAATGGAGAAATATATATACACACGCATTTTATCTCTCTAGTGCCTTTAGTTTTAAAATTGGGCTAATTGAAATATGCTCATTCAGGCCTGGCCAGTTCCCTGCATTCAAACGTAATTGCCAGTATAATTCTCTTTTCTCAAGTAATAGAGACCATGCACCACCCCTCATGTTGGTACAGATATTATCTATAATAAATAATTGGAACTTATGGTCCTTGTACTCTATAACATGTTTGCTAAGAGAATTTGTTTCTTTTTTATTCCTTATGTCATACAGGTGTTTGTATATGCGATTTTTTTAACTTTCTATCAGTCTTGCCTATGTAAAAGCAAGAACAGGTGGTACACATGGCACAGTAAATCACTTTCTCTGAATTACACTAGTATTTCTGATTTCAATATTATTAATGTCAAAAATATTGCCTTTTTTAATGTAACTGCAATAGTTACATCTGCCACATTTGTTCATAGAACCTGACCTGTGGTTTGGGTTAGTTACTACTCTCAAATATGTTTTTCATATTCTTGCCTTTCCTATATACTATAATAGGTTGCGGTCCTATTAGTGGTCTGATGTTCTTGTCATGTCTCAAAATAGACCAGTTTTTTGTTAAGATGTTTCTTACTATGTAACTATCTTGAGTGAATACAGTGATGAAAGAAGTCTTATAATCATTCTTACTTGCAACATTGTCAGTTTCTTGATTACTGGTGAAGGCCCACTGTCAGTCATACTACAAGAAAGTAAAGGTACATAAAACCCACGCTCTCTTGTTAACCACCTCAATCATTATACCACTAATGAACTTACAAGGATAGCCTCTTTTTTGGAACATGCACAAAAATCTTTAGGAAAAGCATGTATTCAAACTCACTATTGCATTTTTCTAGTACACCCAGTCAAACAAAAGAAAGCAATAGTTAAGGGACAGTTTGTGCGTGCAGCCCTTATGGTATCTGGTATTGATGACTTTTAGATGAATGTGACCACTTGAAAAATATGTTCCAAAAAAGAGGAGCTTGTTTTATTGTCTGTGACCGCACGTAATGAAGGATAGATGGAAACACGAGTTTGATCGGGGAAATGAGGAATTACCCGCTGGAAAGAAGGAATTTCCTCTCTCTGCCATCTGTGCTCTAAATCTGCTCTTTGTCACAAGTGAACCCATTTGTCTCAAGTAGAAAAAGAGAAGATGGAAGAAAAGAGGCAAAAAAAAAAGGAAGGGGGGGGGGGGCAGGGGAGGGATGGACCTCTTCTCATTTCTCCCCTTTGCCATTTTTCTACTTTTTTTTTTTTTTTTTTTTTTTTACCAAAACTGGATATGGAGTTAAAACCCCTTGGAAAACTTGAAACAGGAGGGCTGAATAATCTTAGATTCCCTGTATCAGCTTACCACTTTCATTACACTTTTTGATCATCTCTGCAGCAGAAGGGCCAAAAACTAAATCTCTACCCAAAGGAAAATTTAAAATCTCCTTTTTACCATCTGGGAGGTTCTGAGAATGCAGCCTTTTAGAGTATCTTCAAAAAAGATTGCCTGGAAGATGAATCAACAGAGTCTCACACACACTGCATATGAGTAGTGATACATAAATAGAAGACATTAAATTATTTAAAGCAGTTTTTCCTCGTAAGAAGAAACTGCAGATACAGCTTTCCTCATACTTTCACAGTTAATCAGAATGAACCATAATATATGAGCCTGACAATTCCAAGTGCTGAAAAATCATAGTTGCAGAAGCATTTTTTTCCATACCTATCAGTAATGTCCCCATCCTTATCAGAAAGAGTAGGATTAGAATTAACTAGCAGCAGAGTGATTAACTAAAGCTATGGCTTCTGGATTAGGATTTTTGAGTGTATAAAAACTTAAGACTATGGAATTTTATATAGTCATCTACCTTTTTAGGGGTAGCTGGCTGACAGGAAAATTGTATATAGTCAGGTCTGGTGTTTGCATTTCCCCCAGCAAATATCAAGTCAGGGGCCTCCCTAGGCACTTTGTCTAAATATCGCCCAGTCACTGCCACTCCTAAGCGGCCTCTTATTTCTTGTTGCAAACTTTTAGTAGTAGTACACACTGACTGACCTGTAGCTACAATGTTCTTACAATCTAACATCCCTATGTACCAAACTATGTTGGCCCATATCACAAAGGGATATTCACAGTTACTGGCATTAAGCTGCAACAATTATACATTACAATTCATGTAAGCAATAACACTCTCAGTTCCTAAAGCACGATTTGCCCAGCACAAAAGGCACCAGTTAACACTCAGCGTCAGGTAAATAATCCAAAGTTTATTGCACAAAAAGGTTAAGCGCTTTCATCACTGAAGTCAGAACACTACTAATTGCACTCCGGACACTTTTATATGCTTCATACATCACATGACATGACACGTTCAAACACCTGACATACTAATCTAATGTTAAAAAATCATTAAAAAGTGCTAAAATACTCACTTAAAACATTACAATTCATCTATGTACAGGACTGGGCTTAGGCAAAATGGCACCCTTGGCACTGCTTACTGGTTCAGACCACCCCCACATACACACTCACTCCAGTGATACCTCTGTTTCCTCCCATCTTGGGCTCCCCGTACCGTGCACATTACTTTTCTCACATTTTGCCTTACTCTTTATTCTCGAGAAGCCATAACTTTCTATATGGTCTGGTATGCATTTTAAAGTTTTATTTTCTTTTTATACAACCTTTTCATCCAATGATGACTTGAACAGAAATTATGATTAAGGAAAGAAATTAAGTGTTGCTGTTCGGCTTTAGTTTTCCTGTCATCCTTGCAATACCTTTCTTGACCAAGACAACACAGGTTCATAGGTAAGTACTAGGCTGGCTGCCCTTGTGGGCCCTTTCAAGCTTAGCCAATTTTCCTTCCAAGTGTGAAAAATCAAACCCTTTACCCTGTGTTTGTGAGGCAAACACCTTAACCATTATACCAACCCCAAAAAATAAAGTTAGTAAAAACATTTAAGAAATAACTCAATTAATCTGGTGCCTTCTGAAACCATAGAAGTTATAGATGCCGTGGGTTGCATTTTAGAGCATTTTCCCAACATTTTAATCCAATGGTGGCATACACCAAAGTCATGAGTAAGAAAAAAATTTCAGTCTCTTATTTTTTTCTTTCAGGGAAGACCTAAATTCTGCCCAGTGCTTAATGTCCAAAGCTGAATAGTAGCTCACAATTAACTAACAAGACAATTGTTGTGAGGATATATAGTCCCTATCTGAGAATACTGCCTGCCTAATCTTCCAAAAAAAGACTCGCTGCCTACACATCCCTCTGGTGTTTAGAGATGGATGAAAGCAGAGGTTCAAATTGCTGCAGTCATGTATTATAAGTGACTGCTGATGTACATATACAGTACATACCATGCCTCCTTACTATTAACCCCCAAAGGCATCCAACTATATACATGCCTGATTATGAAAAAAGTGAAAAAAATGATTACAGTAATGAATTCTACTTTGTTGCTGCTAGGCAGTATAGTGGTCCTGCACAAGCTGTACTCACCTTCTTTGTACACCTCTGAGGTCAGTGAGAAAAATAAAAGAAACTATGGCCACATTGTCAGCCCAAGCACAAGCTATAATGACCTGTACACACCTGCATGGTTTAACTGTGATGAAAATTAAAGGAACTATAACACAATCCCCAGCCGCCCCATAACCTGCAACAACTTTCTATATACACAGACATGCATAATTCACTAGGGATGTTTTTATAATGGGCACAGCTGAGAGCAGAGACCATTATTAGCTTTATTCTAACAGGGTTATATCACATCCCTATTCAGGCTAAAGGCTGTAATCAGAAAATTCATATGTTTTTTTCTACTCATTTTTCCCAACCAGCAGCTTTTGGGGCCCCCACACTGTCAAGAATGATTATGGGGGCCTCGCTGTATCCATTTATACAGTCTGGGAGTGGGGCCACTAGACTCCTAGAAGATCATGTCTGTATATTCTGTGATATATTTTATGCCTTAGTTTTGAAATGTAATTACTTTTTAGTGGCAGTTTTTTTTATTGATACCCAAAAGAATAATGTATGCATCCTGACATTACTGGGTGTGTGCAGATAAAAATATGTGATATTTTTTTACCTACACACAAGCAGTTAGACACAGCAATACTACTTATTTTTTTATTTCAGTAAATACATTATGCAACAATGGTACTGTCACACAGCAGCAGGAATGAGTCATTTTTATTTACCTCATTGAGTAGTAATGCATACCTGGCACTGTCCCTGATTTCAGAGACATTCACTGATTTTGCCTAATAATTTTGCTTTGCACTTTGTAAATAGTTGATTTGCTGGTAAATCATTCGGGATTAGTCGGCAAATCCAAACATCTGATTTTTATACTTCCCATTGTCCAAAAATGTATGTTGATGAAAAAGTTATTTTACTAACTTTTAAGTGAATTAGCATTAATATTTATCACTTCCTGATTTTGAGCCTTTATTCTGCTATTGTTTTTGGCACTGCCCAGATTTCTTCAGCAAAAAAGTTGATACTATATATATATCTGGTATTCTGTCAGTATTTATAAAACTCGCTGAAAGAGAAAACCATTCCACACTGAGATCAGTCACTCTGGGCTGTTGATCCCTTTAGTGCTTACCTTGCTCATATTCAGTATCACCTTTAATCTAATAGCACCATATCACAGTCCTGATCAGCTTAAAGAGCATAATCATGAAATTAATACATTTTTTCACAATCAGCAGCTTTTGTGGGGTTTCCACACAGTCAAGAATGATTAAGGGGGCCCATTCAGCCACAGGTATTGCAGGTACCTAAAGCTGGCTATTTTGTTAGTTTTATTCGAGAATGTCAACCAAAGCGTGAAGGTTCAGTTTATAACAATTTCAGTATTGTGGTCTCAGTAATCTGCAACTCAGGTGAGTGCATATTTGGGTTACTGAAGTAGACCCCGACCAGCAAGGTTTAACTAACAGGGGCATTATGTCAGTGGTAAAATATTTAATGGAATTGTGAAGCCACTTACTTGATAAAACAATGTTATTATAACTAGAGATCTTTGAATTTTAAAAGTGATATAAATAAGAGTTATTACTCGGTTTATTAATTATACAGGATTGCTGTACTAGCTTTTGTTGGTTTGACAAACATGTTCCAAAATATCAAGATAAGATGACTTGCTGTGGTTGGGGGTACCCTAGTAATAGAGGGCCCCCAGCAACCACAGGGTTCGCCGGTGCCTAAAGCTGGCTATGCATATAGTAACACACATCCCCGGAAGCTGACAGAACTGCAGGAATAGGCAAACGATCTGGAAATTCCTATTGTAAAAACTCATAGTATTTTCTGATGAACTGAGAAACCTCAATGTTCTGCCACTGAAAACACTGGGGCATTCTAAAAGTAGTCTCTCAGAAATAGAACCCCCACCGGGAGATTCAAAAACTGAGCTCTCCTCGAAGTCTGAATCAGAAATCTGAGTAGAAAACCCTGTATCTGCCCCAATTCAGATTCTTCAACCTCTCCTCTTTAACCAGAAGCTATTGTATAAGAATGATTACTAGCCTGAACTAAACTATTGAGCCAAACCCATTCTGTCCAGAAAATTTGAGGAGGAGTAGATGAATACTTAGTTTTTTTGACAGGAAATATGGGGCCAATGGTGTTGATGGGAGCAGCTTCCCCAGAGATGGACACAACATTCTGACAAAACAAGGAAGCCTTCCTTGTTCCCTCTCCCAGACCAACAAGGGCGGCCCTCCCTTGCCCACTGAGGGGACCCTATCAGTTGCAGGGGACATGACTAACCCTTGGTCCATAGTGACTGTAGGTACTATACCAGAGGGATCTGCGATAAAAGATGAGTGGTCTGAGGTTCCACTAATGACCACTGCAAAGTCACCCACCTGCAGCTGAGGCAAATTGCTTGCCAGCTCTGATAGCAAAGGCTGTTTGCTTAACTTTTTTCTTTTCATGGCTGGAAGAAAGACCAACTATGGGGCTGACAGACTGTTCTATTGTCAAGCCAAAACTGGTGCCTTTTCCCAGGAAAAACAAGCAGCGAATAAGTGTTTAATAATCACTTTTTCTATTCATAACTCGTACTAGGCTACTGACCACCAGGGTCTTTACAAGTCTTGCCATGCAACTGAACCCAGTTTTGTTTTATAGTTCATTGGACACCTATATGGTAGAATATGTTAGTAAAGAGGTAGCTAAGGGTTATTTGTGTGCAGGGGGAGGGGGGGTGTATATTAGCTGGAAATTTAATTTACTTACTGTCTACCTTTGTCAGAGAGATGGGAAGCAGACCGGGGGTGAATTTGCAACTTTCTATCCAATGACCAAGATTTGTCCTAAACAGGGTCAGGGATGAACTGTGCTTCACATGGATAGGGATCTTATTCAATAGTGCAGGGATCTTTTGAAACGTATAATGGTCTCTCCAGCAAGTTCAATTTATGTCACAAAGTTTAGGTCCTTGGATCTAGTGTTTCTGGTGTTTGTCTTGCGGATGTGCAAGAGAACATTGAAAGCTGGATCCAAGGATGCTTTATATGCTAGTCATAGATCACCTCAATAACCTGTAGGAAACAGTACAGAGATAGGACCTTAAGGTAATCTGTATAGCACAGGAAATTTACACACTGGGTTCTCCTAGTGAGGAACCTTTGAGGGCATTCTGACTTGTGCAAGTGCCTAGCTAAGTACATGCCAAAGGAGGCATTGTGCTCAGTGATGTGTCTGATAGGGCTGAGAAAGTGGTAGTATTATTCGTACATACCCTTGCTTATGAGTTTGGTGACATAGCATGATTAGTTTTATCATCTCAACTACATGTTGGTCGAACAACAAATTACTGTCTATATATATTTCTAGATTCCTATCAGGTCAAAATTATAGAGGTGTTTAATTGATTAATTAGCTTGGGTGTAAGCTTTCTCAAAAGGCACTATAATGCATTGCCTTGGACTGAGTTTTAATCCACTGCTTTCACATCAGTCATTTGTTTGTGTTAGACCCTTTTTTAGGATGATGATGTCGTGGAGGGAATCTATGATAGCTCCTATTAAGTCATCTGTGAATATGGTGAGACAGAGGCCTTTGACATTACATTGACTTCCGAAAAGCAGATGACAATCATGTGCAGACCCAAGACAGATGCCTGGGGTGCTCCACTGGTGACCAGTCTCTTGGTGGTCTCACCAATCCTGACTTCTTGGATCAGCTGGAAATCCAGCAGGTTATGTAAGGATTAATGCCTAGATGTGAGAGTTTGTCAATAATACCCAAATGGGGCATTATATCAAACACCTTGGCTAGGTCAAGGTAGGTGGTATGGACTGTTTTTCCTCATCCCTGGTAACCCTCTTTAAGAAATCTTCCAGGGTAAGTAGGCAAGGCTTTCCCTTAAAGTCAAACTGAGATGGTTCTAGTGTCTGTAGGTTGCCTCTGTTCTTGTTGATCATTTTCATGATACAGTCCATAGCTTTGCATATTAAACTTGTCAGACTGATAGGTTTATAGTTCCTGGGGTCAGTTGATAGTCCACCCTTCTGAATAAGAATGACTTTTACAGCCTTCCATTCACCTGGCATGTAGCCTGCTTTGAGGCTGTAGTTGAAGAGTGCCTGAAGTGTTCCTGCTAGGTCATGTTTTAGGCTAGTTAGGAGGCAACTGGGGTTATTTTCAGGGTTCACTGAAACTGACTTGGACATTAGTTAGCACCTCCAGGACCTGCTCCCTGTTGATAGATTGGAGGGGCATATGCTAGGTGTTCACAGGAGGTGTATTTGCTATGTCACCAAGGTTGTACCACTTACCACCAGCTCTGCACACTGCTCAATATTACCTTTAAGATTTCTGACATAGCTGAAAAAAGCCTTGCAATGTTCCTTACCATGGGAGTTTATCCTGACCTCATAACTGCACTTGCTTATCAGACATCTTAGTTTCTTATTTATTTAAATCAGAGAGCTCATGTCTCTATGAGAATTGCTCTTTCTGATTTTGGCCATGACTTTTTGCTTTTGTTATATAGCCTGTTAAGTATTCCATCACTAAGGTTTGGTTTTAGTGTTTACATCTGGGCTTACTCCTGTCAGGTATAGCAGCATTGCTGTGCATGTTTTCTGTAAATAATTCTGCAAAGCTAGCTGTTTTCTCAGGGATTGGGAACTCTGAATTTTGATAAATTTAATAGGATGTAGTTTGCTTTAGAATAATCCATAACTGTTATGGGTTTAGTTGGGTTTTCTGGGTTGATTTTTTTATTTTGAGGGAAACAGCTTTGTGATTTGACTTCACCATGAGGACATGACACGTGGGGGGGGGGGGGGGGGGGTAAATACTTTCCCATATTGGTAAGTATTAGGTCCAATATGTTTGATCCACTGAATGAAGAGGGCACTATCTGGTACAGGGTGTTTGTGTTGATAAAGTCCAGGAAACAGTGAAGCTGTGAATTAAAAGCAATGTATGCTTCCCAGTCTATAGAGGGGTGGTTACAGTCTCCTATGAATAGGGTATTTGGATGGTGAGGGCCTCTAGTTAGGTGTAGGCGAGAGTTGTGAGCTTCATGGGTCATAACGGGTGACCTGTAGCTGGCCAGGACATGGTACATAATCCTGTCTATGGATACTTGGACAAAGATGAACTCCAGGTCATCCTCCTATTTAGACAATCTAGAGTTGTATTTGCTGCTAACGTAGATTGAGACACCTCCACGTTTAGTATGTGTCTATGCTGCTGTTGGTCTAAATGTGTGGAAGGCACTGTAGTCTTCTACCGTAAGCATACTTTCTGTGGCTTTAACCCAAGTCTTGGTAACAGCAAAGATGTCTACATTCTCCAATGTGAGGAGAGTTTGTAGGTTCTTGTTTAGCCGCCCAGCACTGGTCAGTGACACCTTAAGGTTGCTTTGATTTTTTGACATTGCCTGAAAAAGACTGTAAGGGGATGGATAAAGTTTTAGCCAATATCTAAAAGTGCGAGCTGGACAGGTGCCGATCATCCTTGGCAAATCAAAGTGGTCTGTTAGCCATATCCTCCTATGCTAATAGATATTAGAATTCTGTGGAGGACATCAGAAACTGAGCCAGTTATTAAAATCATTAATTTTCTGTTCATACTGTGGCATCCTCCTCGGTAAAGGTATAATGCTGCTCAGTGCAAGGCATGTACCTACCTGTCAGATATTCAGAGAGATCCATAACGTTTCCTTTCATATAGTCTAGTGATGTACACCTCAGGTCATTTACACCCATGTGGACTATATTGGTACTTGCAGTGCTGTGACTTGACTGCATATGTGATACTGCAGATCCTAGCTCCAGATAGGCAACTGACCATTACTTTCTCCTTGTTCAGCCTGAGGAGTATCTGTGTGTCATACAATACAATCCCCTATGCAGGCTTTGTTCTTGGGGGATCATTGGGTATAGGCTTGTGTGGTGTTAGATATTGCTTTTGATGTGTGATTTGACTGCTGAGGGTAGGTGCTGCAATTTGACAGCATAGAAGTCTTTGAGGTTTGGAGAGATTTCTTTTAAGTGCCTCAGTATAAGAGGGTCTGTGTGCCGTGAGCAGTATATGCAAAGGATGTAGTGTGTGTGTTTTTGACAACTCTGTGAGATTTTTGCCTCAAAGGAAGTTATGTATGTACATCTCTCGCATAATGTGTTAGTTTCTTTAAGGATTAAAAGGGTGTCTCTGTACATTACACAACTGATACATTTTCTCAGGATGCCTATATTTACCAAGCTGAACATAGAAACTACAGGCAATTGCAAATCCATGTTATCAGGACCTGTATTAGGGTTGGGCTTTTATGGTTTAGAGTTCTTGTTTTACAGAAGTCACCTGAGTGGTGTCTATAGTGAAGGATGGATGTTAGATGGTGTCAAACAACACTAAGATCATAGCGCTATCAATCTGCCCTAAGCTTATCTTCACTGAAAGCCTTTCTGTGTTATTTTTCATTTGTTGACCGGGCTAGTCTAACTGGATACATGTCCATTTTCAGTAGAGGCCTGGGGATATAAGCTCCGATGAGAAGAATAACAACAACAAAATTACAAAATAAATCATATTTACAAAATTGATGTAAACAAGGTACAATGCTTTTACATTAGTGAGACTAGTCCAAGAGGTTAGACGTTACTGACATATAGCTACAATTGCAGGTATAAGTTGTGTCATTCAAATACAGTTGTAATGCATTGTATATAGAGGAGAAGGCAGCTGATAACATATATAAAATATATATACGTAAATATGCAGGTATGAATAGTATCATTCACATACAGTTTTAAAACATAGTATATAGAAGAGAAGGCAGCTATTTATGTACATTTTCTACGTACAAATGGTATTTACATTAATAAAATACAAGAACATGTAAGTAGTAGTATCAAAAAGTAGAATGTTAGTTGTACTTAAGGGGGTAGATTACTGAGAAGAGGAGGGTAGGCTGAACCTAGCAGCAGAGCTAGTTGATCAGTCGGGTTCAGTACAGGGGCACAACCAGTGTGTTCTGAGGAAAAGTTTCAGTTTGGTTTTGAAAAGTGATACAGAGGGTAGTGAGGAGAGTTCACTGGGGAGAAGGTTCCAGGATTTTCCAACAATATTAGAGAAGAGAGAGTCTCCAGCCATGTTGTTTGACAAATATTGACAAGAAGTTTGTGGGATGAATGCAAGGTCTTCAAATTTTTGTAGGGGGTGATAAGGGTAGATAGTATAGGGGTATTTGTTGCATGGTGAAGGGTTTTATGGACAATGGTCAGTTGGTGGAATTTAATCTGATTTTGTAATTCCAGCCATCCTAGCTGTTTTAGATTAGAACAGTGGTGGGTTCTAAAGGGGTTACCTGTAGCAAATCTGGCTATATTATTGTAGGCGGTTTCCATTTTATTAAGGTTGTTTTTGGATAGACTTGTATAAATAGATGAGGCATAGAGGAGAGTAGAGATTAGAAGGGTATGAGCAATAGTTATTCTAGCTGCAGGAGAGAGGAAATGTTTTATCCTACAGAGTGAGCCTAGTTTTCTATTAACAGTTTTTATAGTGTTGTTAATATGGGTGTTGAAGTTAAGGTTATCATCTATGATGATACCTAGTAGTTTGGTGGTAGCATCTGGGGATATGAGAGTACCATTAATGGATGTGACTGAAATCTATCAGGGGAGATTTATAAGTTGGGGTAAAAAGGAGGAGCTTAGTTTTTGTGGGGTTCAGAAGGAGACAGCATTGTGTGAACCAAAGTTCAACTGTGTTAAACACCTTTAGAGTAAGGATGTTAAGTTCGGGTATAGATGTGGCTGAGCATATCAGTGTGGAATCATCTGCATATTGTATGCATGTTGGTTGAGGGATTTCTAGGTGAAGGTCACTGATAAATATAGAGAACAAGAGAAGTCTTAGTATGGACCCTTGAGGGACACCAAGATTAATGGGGAGGTTGGTTGATAAAGTGTTGTGCCAGAGTACTGCCTGTTGTCTGTTATCTAAATAGGACTGGAGCCAGTTTACTGCTAATGGCTCTAATGACAGGGATTTGAGGATATTTATAAGTATCTGGTGATTAACCATATCAAAAGCCTTAGACAGATCTATAAACTGTGCAGAGGAAAGGAAATTGAGGTTACGTTTTTTGTTAATGCAGTCAGTAAAGGAAAGGAGGGCAGTAGTAGTGCTGTGTGAAGGTTTAAAGCCATGCTGGCAGTTGGAAAGTAAATTATTTTGGATTAGGTGGTCTAGCAATTGCTTGTGGATGCATTTTTCCATGAGCTTAGCTAAGGGAGAAATGGGCTATGGGGCGGTAATTGGAGAATTCAGTACAATTTCCACCCTTGTGAAAGAGAATAACATGGGAGACCTCCCAGACTTTGGGGATGTTTCCTTCAGTGAGGGTTCTATTAATGAGAATGGAAATGGCAATGGATTTGGCTGCTGTTTGTAGGTATTCAGCAGGAAGTTGGTCTGCTGAAGGAGAGCATGGCTTTAGTTTTTGAAGAAGGGTAAGAATATATGTGGTTGGAAGAGAAATGGAGGGGAAGAGACAGTGCTAGACTTGGATAAAGTTAAGTTCTGAGTTGATAACTGACTAGCAAGAGTTTGGAGTAGTAATTGGTTAATACTTGCCCAGAACATTTGTGGTTTATTATGGTGATTCTGCTGGAATTGTAGGTAGTAGTTTTTTTGTCAGACAGTACAACTTGTTTAGTTTTATTTCTTAGTTGTCTGACATTTTGTTGGTCTACAGGGTTTTTGGTTGAGTGGTATTTAGCCCAATACTTGTCTCTGAGATTAATTTATTGCTTGGTTTCTTTTGAGAGCCATGGGGTAGATTTAGTTCTCATTCTGATAGAGCAGATTGATGCGTGGTGGCCTAGTATGGTTAGGAATTTAGAATAAAAGTGATTAACAGCTTCATCCAGTGGGAAGTGTTTCAAGGGGGGCCAGTTACATCTAAGTTCTCTTTGTGAGATCAGGGTTAAAGTTTTTTTTGGTTCTTATATTCTTGAAAATTGCTGGAGTGGGTAGATTGGTTTTAAGCCTGATGATATAGGTAAGTGAGTGATCACTGATATCATCAGGGAGGGTTTCAGCTTCGTAGGTTTGGGCATGGTTATTGATGAGTATCCAGTCTAGGGTTCTTTCCTTCTTATTAGGCTTGTTAATCCAGATGAGGGAGGTAATGGTTTGCTTAAAACCAAATAGATTAATATGTGTGGTAGGGTAGGTAATGCTACAACTCTTTCGATCGATATTTAAATCTCCTAGGATTACGGTTTCTTGGGGTAAGTTTTGAGATAACCAACAGAGGGTAGAGATAACCAACAGAGGGTATTTTCTGCAGTGGTAATGTTGTTACCAGGAGGAAGATGGATACAGATTATATAGATGGATTTGACTCATTAAGTTGCATCTTGGTAATAAGAATTTCAGCATTAGAGTCTTGGGGTGGTTTGTAGTCATAGGTAGTAATCTGTAGTCCTGATTTAAAAAGGATAGCTATTCCACCTCCCTTTTTAGCTGCTCTGTCTAGTCATAAGATACTATAACCAGGTGGGATAATTTCATTGTCTTTAGTTATAGGTTTTAACCATGTTTCTGTTAAGCAAAGTATGTCAAAGGAGTAGACATTCAGGAGAGCGTGAAGTTGTGCAGTCTTATTATTTATGCTACGTATATTGAGATGTGCTAATAAGAGTGAGTTTGGAGGTTTGGTGAGGGAGTGAAAAGAAGAAGTGCTGGGGTTGAGGAGTTGAGTGGCAGTTGAACTTGTTGGGCCTGGGTTAGGGTGAATGTCTCCATCCTGTAAAGATAGAAGTAGTATTTGTAGTCTAGGATTTGGGAATTTGTTATAAAGATTAGGGGATTTTCTGGGGTTGTGAGAAATATATCTAATGTGGACTATCCTATAGTATTTTGCTAGTAGATAGCTGGGTGTAGATGTAGTGTTAAAATGGTTAGTGAAGATAAGTAGAGGTAGTTAGCTTATTGGGGTAGTGAAGGTGTGGATGTAATGGGTGTTCATAAGAGGTTAATAGGTAGGCAATTGTTAAAGGTGGTAGAAGTGTGAGTATGAGTAGCCTTTGTAAGTGGACTGGGGAGTGTGGCTTATACATTTGGATGGATAGGTTATTAGGTTATGGGTTAAAGACCTAAGTACTAACTTTATAGGTTTAATACTGTACAGTGTACTGCTAGCCATCACTGAGCAGTGAACAGCTCTGTAAAAACCCACCTAATTTACAGCAAACAGAAAAACCTGAAAACGAACTCCCATGCCCTCTGGCCAATAAATGACTATACTTTATGGAGGCCTCCTAACTCGGGGGAGACCTTCACAACTAAATATAGTAAACAACACTTTAAATCACTTTGCCAGCCCAACATAATAAAAAATGCAATGCCTGCACAAAAACATGTAACGTTTAAGCTAATAGGAAAAAAATAGCACTCTCAATTGAAAGAATAGTGCAGTCTTGTGACAGTCCATTAGAACACAAACTCCTAGGTTTAAAATAACTTTCTCGAACAGGAAAGTGTTAATAATAAAAATATTGAATGGAAAATTTTTCCACAAAGGGAATTTATCAGTCCAGAAAAGGAACAGCACAAGCCAACCTTCATTCCTTGGAAGCCTCAGAGATGCTTTGGGAGCAGACTATCTGTTGTAGCCTTTGCAGGACAAGGCGAATGCAGCAGTGCTCAGTATGATGAATATCTGGGTCAAACATTGCAGAAAGGAAATATGCAGTGGAAGGAAGGTTCCTGGTAAGCTAAATCACATCACCGAATTACTTCCCTACAACTAAGAGTAAGACTAGCAAAATTCTAATTTCAGATAGAGATGCCCCATAATTTAACAGAAGACAGACAACGGTGGAGAGGAAAAGAGGGAAATACTGATTCCAAGAGAGAAAGTAATAATTGCAGAGTAACAAACTAGAAATGGCATTGATGAAAAATTAAATAATGACCAGGGATGTGCAGATGCCAGACCAAGTAAAGGTAGAAAGAAAAGCAACAGAGAAACAACTAGTGAGGAGATGCAGCCTCTTAATGCCACTGCACTGGAGAAACAGAAACCACAACGAACACCTGAGCAGGAAAGGAATGGGCAAAACTGCAGTTGTGGGAAGGAGGTGCATTACCAAATGGAATGAATGGCCTTCTGAAGCTTGGAAAGAAAGTTACAACAATCTTTTAAAAAGGTTTGCTAACTGGATAGAGTGATGGGGAATTGATGTCAAAAGGATTCAGAGATGGTTTGAAAAATGTCATTCTGAATCAGCATCATTCTGGGGTGGATAAAAACAGTTTAATTGCCTTACCTTTCCCAGCAGCACAAAACTTGTAGCTCCAAGGCAGGGTCTGAAATTAGTCCATTAGGATCATTGTTCTTTGCTTGCAAAGGAGTTTAAATAAAAACTGAGAAGAGAACTTTGCTCCAGTTATTTGTTTTAGCTTTGAATGGAAAACATTTTTGTAGTTTGCATTCTTTGTTCAACATTACAACCTTGTTTAAAAGGCAGTGAAGATTACATGGCGACATGCTGTAGCAGTAATAGTGGCTGACTAAATGTTTGGCTGGGATTCATGAACACCTGCTCATCATGCCTAGCTTGTGTGTAATGAGCAGTGACTTGCAGGGAGACAGAAATTCAGGAAATAGCAGTATTTGTTCAGCCAAATCAAGTGTTCACAGCAGAATATGCTAATGATCATATAATGAGCCATGCTGCATGCTAAGTATGTAAAAAAAAAAAAAAAAAGTGAATCAAAAATGTATATAGATCACGTGCAAATATGTAGCACTCACAAGCACTGAACTCCAATGTATGCTGGAATACAGCCACAGGAAAACTTTAAAAAGATGTTAGGGGTTGCTGCAGCCATTATATACCTATATCAGCAAAAGGTTCTGAAAGAAGGTGGTGCTGTCTCTAACAGCTGACACCAATGAAAGCACAGGGTTTTCAGACAATGTTTGGCCTACCATGGGCTACACAAAACTGAAACAGTGAACCGCAACAGGGTGAACAGGGGCATCTACAGGAAAAAGTTAACATCTGCTGCCCCCATCTAAAGCCCTTTGTGACTCATGGAGAACCCATGCCAGTGGATACTAAGACATGCTTTATGTATTACAACTGCAGGGACTTTTCAGTGAGCAACAGGGGACATAATGGGGGGTTTCACAGGCATCTGCCTCACAAATACTCCTGCAGTTTCTCAATGCAATATTTCAACATATCAGGAAGTATATGTGGTTTCCACTTACTCCAAGGGGCTAGCACCTTGCAAAATGTCTATGCTGTAGCCAATTTCCCTGACATACCAGGACCATAGTCAATACTCACATTGCAATAAAGATGACAACTGGTGAACTGGGAAAGAGGTACATAAACAGAAAAGGATGTCACTCCAAATTTCAGGTGGTTTGTAATGCAAAATGTATCATCTACAATGTGTGTGTGTAGGCCACCTAGGCAGTTTCCATAACTCCCACATATGACACACGTGAAATCTTCCATATGTTCGAAAGGGGTCACTTCTCACAAGATGAATTAGTGGGAAATGCTGGATATGCTCTAAACCTTGGCTAATGACTCACATGAGAATCCCACACAATCCCACTGAGCAAGGTTACAGCACTGTACATGCACAGGCTAGAAACATAATAGAATATGTAGTATCTGTGCTGCTCAAGTCACTGTTCAATTGTCTGCTGACAACTTGAGGTGCCCTGCAACACGACCCTGCCACTTCTGCCAAAATACTGACCATGTGTACCATCTAACAAAATAATATACTTCAGAGTGCCCCAGGCCAGGGACTGCATTTCTAAGCATCACAGGCCATGACAGCTGACACCGATAAGATGTCAGAAGAGGAGCCAGTAGCAGGGCATGGTCATGGCAGATTAATACATGCACAATATGCCATGGCACTGGTTAAGAGTCAACTAACTGTACGTACATTCACCACTTGATTGATATAAGAACTTAGCAGACACAAGCCTTAACACTGATGAATACAAACAAGCATCAGACATAGCTGACCCTAGGCTAGGATGCTTTCAAGAGCAAAATCAAAGGGACATGATCAACCTGTCTTGAAGAAAGAGTACAATACATCAACAGAAGTAAGCAAGATGTAAATATCACTGATGCTTACACAGGAATATCATAACATTTACTAACATATCCAGCAAACAAAACATAATATTACTCATGTGTGCATTCCCTGGCCACTCTGTGCGCCATTATAGAGGGCAAGGCAATCTCAACATCATCTGCACAGTTGGGTGAGCAAGATATCCTATACAACTATGACTACAGAACATAAAGTGACACAAAGAACAATTTGCAGTTGTACAATTCAAAGAAGCATTTCTGTCTAACTCGTATTTCCAGCTCACTACATGCATCAGACATAAGCAGCCCAAGTGAGACATCTCCCCATTGGGTAGGGCACTATCCATTTCATCTGCACAAGTGGATCAGCAAGTTATCCTACACAAATACTATTGCTACTTAAGTCTGCATTTGTTAACAATAGTAGCAGCATTGGCACACTAAAAAAATGATTACATATCCAAAAGAAAGCAACACATTGGACTAACCATCCATTGGTTGGCTATTCTGTGTAACAGATATAGGTGACCCAAAGTCCCATATTGTGCAAGGGACAGGGTGCAGTCATAATCATTTGCACAACATGTCTGTGCCCATATGTGGGGGTTTACAGGAATGCATGCATTACACAGAAAAAGTGTAACAGATAAGTGAAAATAGCAAGCATACATTGTTAGGGCCAGTATGCCCAGATATTATCAAGCCCATTTTGAAGTGTGTGAGATGTCATGGTCAATGTGAGGTGTAGTGTGTGTTCGTCTGTAGGCACACAGCCAGAGTATTTAAGCCAGCACCATGTCCTGGCATTATGGACTGATGTGAGCTATGCACAGTAGTGAATCATGCTTATTATGGATGCCCTCAACCACACAAACTCCCTCTGAATGCAGTTACATTGCTGTAGTGTATCTGAGCAGGAATGATGTCTACTGGACAAGCTGTTATCACAATCTCATCCAAGGTCATGACCATATGGACAACCACATCTGGGTGTGGACAAATCTGCCATCAATGTAACAGTGGAAGTGCTAACACTGTGGGAGCAGGATCTGGCACATCCATGGCCATGTCAACTGACATCTGATGATTTACTGGCAACCAGACTCATGGGTGCTAATCCTCCCCCAGTAGATGATACAGAACATGGTCTTTCACTCAGTATAATTTGTCCAAGTCTTTGGGGTTTCTGATAGCATGACAGCAATGCACCCCATTCCTAATTCAGGATATGAATAAAGTTCATGCAATTAATATTATTTCAATCTTTGATGTTTTCCAAAAATGAACTGTGCAGCATCTACATTGTGCTCAGAGCTGACTCCTTAGGCAATTCAAATGGAGTTACATGTATTGGTAACAGTGTGTCTTTCATCTTGTCCAAGCAGTCACAAACATTTGATGCGGCCTTGTGCATAAGAGCAGATAACATGCAGTAGTCTTACAGCCTCTTCTGAGGCCCTATTGGAACCTGCTTGTGCCTCTATTATGGCCTGTGCACATACATGGTTGGCAGCTACTGACACATCAACATCAGAGGAGGACAGTAAGCATACCTTTTACGAGCACCTACCTCTACTGACACCACTGTGGGTACCTCTTGCTCATAATGGCTAGGAGGAGATTCTTCCATGTTCACAACTGGAGTTACCATGCCACCCTGATCAATTATATCCCCGTCAACCTATCCACTTTCTCATGCTTCTGCATCATGGGTATGTGTAGGCATATTGACTGTGTCTATCCTATAGCTAGGAGATGTGGGAGCCAAACTCCCCATGTTTGACATATCCTATATAGCCCCAGACTGTGCTTGTTCATCAGTGCCATCATTGTCTGAGGATAAGATTCCTCCATCTTGAGATTGTGCTGGTGCCAGGCAATGCTTCATCTGTGAATACATGCAAAAAAAAAAAAAAAAAAAAGAAAAATTAATGGCAAAATAGCACAGCTACACATACAAATGTTATAATCTTCATGACTAATACACATAAATATTACATGTAAGAATGTTCATACCATGTACGGTGCAGGTTGTCATTGTACCTCAATGTCAAATGTACCTAAATACAATGGTTGATAAGCATGCAGGTGCCTATCAGTTGGAAAGATGGACTTAATAAATATTTGAATGGCATACCTGGGCCATCAATAGTGGAAATCCTCTCGGTCTGCTCCATTGACTCTGGACAAAAAAATATGGGTTGGAATTATGAAACTTAGAAATTGAACATTGTTCTGGAGTGGGTGTATTGTGTAAAAACAGTGAAAATGCTAGATGTATCATTGGTAGGAATGGGAAGGTTAACTGCTGTGAATGTGAGATGGAAACAACATAAGACATGATTATAGCATTATATGCATATGTAACTAGCAAGGAAAGGGAGAATCTGTTTCATTGAATATTAGACTATGTGGTGGCCAACATGAAAATTATAATTGCAGGACACTTTAATTGTGATTTAAATGGAAAATACAAATGGAAAGGGAAAGATGTGAAAAAATATAGGAAGTGATACAATGTGGAATATTAACTGTGTAGAACAAAAGCCAGTGTGCTTAAAGAAGGGGGACACTTGGATTTAAAACTGGTTGTTTTATACTATCAGAAGGCTTGGGGTTAGCAGATGGTGATACAGTTGTCACAGATTTTTCAGACCATCTAGCAATATGGATGGAGGTGATGGAAAAAAGGGGTATATTAATACAAGAAAGGAAATAAGTATAAATGATAAATTATGGGATTAAACTAGAGAGTAGGACGTATTATAGTTAATGGAATGATAATATATCCATAAAGAATGTCTATAAAACTGGTCTAAATGGTAGATTAAATTTAAAAATAATTATAAAAAGTGTTTTTTAATGCCAGGATGATGTAGGAAAGGAAGTGAAGTTTGGGAAAATGTACAGAAATCTATTAGAGAATTTAGTGAATAACACAAGATAATATTGTGATATGGAGAAATAAATATATAAAGGAAATTGAAAAAAAAAACAAGGCATTACTGTTTAGGCAGATATATTGTTACAAGGGACAAGGGAGAAGTATGTGCATATCTGGATAAAATAATCAAGGAGGATATTGGTATAATGAGAGAAATTAAAAATGTAAAAGGAGAGGTAAAACGAACACAAGAACAAATTGAAAAGAAAATTAGAGAAAATGGAAACTAAAAAAAAATACAATCCAGAATGAGTTAATGAAGAATTTGTAAAATAAATTACTATTAGTGAATTGGATAAAATACTTAGGAAAATAAATGTTTGTTCAGTATCAGGCCCAGATGATATAGGGTATGGAATACACAAGAAATGAATGGATTGACAGAGTATTTTGTAAATGTTCTGAAAGAATTGGTGAAGGAAGGTTTTGTTTATAAAGAGTTAAGTAGTGGGATATTAATATATATGTGGAAGATAAGACGAGTGAAATAAAAATGGAGACCTAGCACACTAAATGACACAGATTATAATTTTTTATTAGTATAATACAGAGGAGAATTAAGGGAAGGATGAGGGATATTATGGAAAAAAGTATATATGGTATAAAAGCAAAGTCATATCAATTTACTTGTGAGAGAAATTCTGTATGATATTATAAATCAAAGGGAAGTTGTGAAAATCATGGTAGGTAATATTAGCAAAGCATTTGATACAGTACGACATGATGCATTGTGGGATGATATGGATAAGTATGGAATAGGTAACAGAATTAGGAGAGTGTGTATGTCAGCATATCAAAAATAATAGAATGAGAGTGTTAGTGAATGGGTTCTGAGTAAAGAAATATACATGAAGTGTGGTATAACACAAGAATGCCCCAAGAGTGGAATATTGCTTGCATTAGTAATGAATGTGATAGTGAGTTAAAGTAGGTTATAAAATGAAAAATGCAAGATGTGTGATGCAACAGGTGGTGATTTCAGTGGTTTTGACATATGTAGGTGGGTGAGGGAAGTGTTGGTTTGTCTGGATGGATGTTTAAAAGAAATGGGAATGACATTAATAAAGATAAATGTAAGGGTTTGGGTGATGTGGAGAAAACTGTGTGTACTTTTCAATGAATGAAGTGTCTTTGCTAGGGATGACATTTGGGAAAAAGTATGTGGTTATGATGCAATGGGGGTTGATAGAAATAAAAGAAATATGTCTTTTGTAAAGGAAGTATAAATTAGCATTCAATAAAAAGGGTTATCTGCTGAAGTCTGTATTAATAAGGAAAATAACATATATGTCAAATGTTTACATGATCCCAGAAAAATACAAAGGAAATTGTGCAATTAGTGCTTCTTTCTTTATTTAAATATGGAGTTCAAGATTAAACCCAGTGAAAAGAGGTGTCTTGTGTATGAGTAAAGATAAAGGGGGTTGATTTATTAAATCCAGTTGTTTATCCTACTTCTTTAAACTTGTATAGAGCATTAAAGTGGGTAAAGGAGGAGAATGTGAAATTAGTAGTGAGAATGTTTAAATATAAGTACAAAATGTTCTGGGATATTATGAGAATAAGAAAAAAGACAAAACATATGTAAATGAAGAAATTAAAAATATCAAGGCAAAGTACTGACATGGAAGATAAAAACTGATGAAATATAGAAAGCTAGAAGGATTTTGGATAATAAAGGAATTAAATAATAGTATTCTTTAAATCCATACAAACATTTACCAGACAAAGTAATTAAGGCCATTAAAGTTAGGAAAAGGTGGTGCACCAATACAGTAGAGTGTCAGGATTTCCTATCAAGACTGGAAAGAAACAATTTACCAATAATAATTCGCATAATAAAATAAGAGAAAGAAAAATTATTTTGTAAAGAAATTGACAAAGAACACATAATATATATATGAATTAGATAAAGATATTTTAGAAAGAAGAAGTTTATTATTAAGAACATAAGAAGATATTTTTTTGAAATATCGGTTATTTATTTTGGCAGATAAGGAATAAGAAATATGCAAAAAAGATTTGGAAAGATTTTATAGAAATATGTTTTAGAGAAAGGAATCAAGCCGGAGTGGAGAATTTTAGAAATTTGATTATGGGCACACATGGTTACACTCCTTTTGTGGATATCACCTAAGACATAAAAACAGTGGCAAATAGATCATCTAGAGCCAAGGTCCACCTCTCACTCAGCCCAAGCCCACGTGTGTTCACAGGTCACACTCACACAGTGGGTCAGTATGTTGAGCCAAGGTTTTAAGGAGACAAGTGGTATTCAGCCCTATGTATTCAAACACACTGATCACCACACACTCATCCATTGTTCCCATGATTTGTGCCATGACTTCTGTGTGTACAGCCATGTTAATGTACTCAAAATAAATAGGCTTATGACAGCAACAGGCAGTGGATACCTTATTGTAGCATGTGATATGGTGTTAACATATATGTGCTAAAGGCTTTTGCTGTGATAGGTGCAGTTCCCATGTATGAGTTTACCTTTGTGAAGTAATTTTTATCATGGAGACACACTCATTTTACAGATGACATGTGTGTTTATACTGACTGCTGTATTGTTGACTCTGGTATTATGACTTCTTATAGTATTATGACTCTTTTGGTGATTATGTATTTAAGCTGATGTTAAGGTCTGGCAGTTGTTTACAGGTGTGGTAGTATTTAAGCATCAAATTGGGCATGCACAAATCATCAGAATGCCAAAATTATAAGAAGTGATAGGTATGAAACAATGCCGTGCATATAGGTACACAATAAATACAGAGAGTTTTGTTATACTTACTTTGATGGAACAAGATGTGAAATGTATCCGAGGTCTTTGAGGGGGTAGGTTAGATTCCACATCTTTGCCCAGTTACTGTTGTGTGAGCCTCTCTGCTGTATCACATCTGTCTATCAGCTCTTCTGTAGCATCATTATCTGCTGCACAGGTATACAGAGAGTGGTATACATGTTAGTGTATGTACAATATAAAAAAGAAAACATACAATCTGAGCATGCTGAAAAAGAAAAAAAAGATTGATGTGTGATGAATTGCTGGATTCAAAATTTTAATAATGAATTTGAATTTCATAATTTTTTTTTTTTTTCAGATGATGTGACTTTTCTTGTCATGAAGAGTTAATTTTTTTGCTAGCCCCCCCATGCACCTTGTGCACATAACCCAGCATTGCTGCAATTATTGTTAGAAGTGCACCTTTGCTATGTTCTGCTGTTGGGTAAAAAAACAAATTGTTAGTCTTCTTTCAGAGTGTGATGAAATGACCTGATTCTCTTAAGTTCTGCAGCTGTTGCATGGTCCTACATAAATGAGCTGACCATCTCATAATAAAAGTTACAGCTGATGCATGGTCAACAACAATGATATAGCTCAGTGTAAAAAAGGAGCATTTGTCATAAAAATGTTCTTATTATGTGTTTGACATCTCAGTTACATATGTTCACTTATTCTTCTACACAATTACAATACATACACTTATTATTCTACACACATACATGTTTACTAACTTTTTCTTCACATATGTTTGACTATACTGATCAGTTCAGGTTTCTCCCATTATATCTGATCTGTTTGCATACATTATGATATTCTATATCTTATATGTTATAATACAATTATATTGTGCACTCACTGTATCTCATACACAACCCCTTCACATCCACCTATAGTTTCTCACAATTCTGCTAACATATCTTCTTCTGCTCACAACATGCATGTTTCATTGACAGCTTTCATTTATGTATGGTTGTCCAGTTGTTCATTAATTCATGCAAATTTGTGTGAGAGTTTTTTGAATATGAATTTATTGATGAATGTATCTTACATGAATTGTTTAGATGTACATGTAGAAGATGTCTGCATTCTGTCATTCAGCTATTGAGAGGCTGAAGCTTACTTTCAGCCAGCCAGGCATGAAAACAAAAACACAGAAGAGAACAACAGTGAAGGAGAGATTTTTGTGTAATTTTTTTGTAACTGGCAGTAAGTGACTGGCTGGTTTTGGCTGGATGCCAGCAAAAGAAAAAAGAAAATTGCAAAAAAAAATCCATAAGAAAAAGGAAAAAACCATGTTGGGAGGAAAAGAGAGTAGATGGAACAAAGCAGTGCAAACTCCAGGTTTGTTGCAAGACATGACTTGTAATAGAGGAAAAAAAATAAAAAAAATTAAAAATAAGGAAAATAAATCAAAAATACTGATAGAGTATGTCAACTCAAATAACAAAAGGCTGGATAAAATGGAAGAGGATTTAAACAGATTTTCAGATGAGGTGGAGAGATAAAAAAGAAAATGAAAAAGGTGAAAATGTTATTGAGGATAAATGAAGAAAAGAAGATTTGTTTTTAATAATAATAGAATTAGAGGATGGAGCACATTGGGAATAGAGGATTTTTTTCTCTGTACCAAAGAGCTGGAAGGAACAAACCAAAGAAGAAGGAATAAGAATTATCAATATTCAAAAAGACTATCAAACAGCAGTATTGTTAGTAAGTTGTTAAATTGTGTTGCACATTCCAAACCTGACTATGAGAGCCAGAAAGCCTAGCAGAGCTAAAGGAAAGATAATAAGATGCAATCCTGTAAAGAGATTGAACAACCTGTGGCAGAAGAACAAACAGAAGAAGAGGAAAGACAAAGATAGTAAAGTAGTATAGTGTGGATTAAGTATATCAGGCAGAAGTAAGAGGAAGAGATGTATCACTAATCAGGGAAATAGGAAGCAGGAGATTACAATATTCAAACTACTGTATCCAGCTATTTCAGAATATTTCTTCCTGAGGGACTGAACTATTTTATTAATAAAACATGTTAAGGATGAAATAGGATGAAATACATAAGTTTGTCTGCTAAAAAGTGAGTGTGAAACAGGAAGCTTTCCGCTTTCTTCTAATAATAAAGAGAGGAGATGGAGACAAGGAACCTTTTCCTTTTTTCCAGGGTTTCAAACTTAAAAAACTTAAAAAAAAAAAAAAAATGGACTTGAAGAAAGGAGAATACATTGAGAAAGAAGAAGAGGAGAAAGGAGGAGGGGAGGGGGAGGACAGGAAAAAAGCAACCAAGAAGAAACAAAAAAACAAATGGGGGGAAGCAAAAGCATAATTTATATTTATAAACATAACAGAAACAAGAAACCTGGAAATATTTTTTTTTTTTTATTTTTAAACTTGTAGGGACTCTAAAGCATGTGCCCTACTTCATGTCATTAATATCTGGAAACACACCAGGAACAGGAAGGAAGGAACAAACAAAAGTTATGTAAAAAAAAAACTTTGTTAATTAGTAATACTTATAAACTGCATACTATCTGCATGGTATAAAATAATATTTTTCAAGTGTTTTTTTGTAAATAAGTAAGGCAGCAAAAAGTAAACAGTGCCTTTTTCTTTTCTTCTTTTCTTTTGTTTTTGTTCAAAGAAACCTAGGCACTGCAATGTAAAAAAAAAAGAAAATTATGTTCAAAAGAGTATGATACAAGAAAAAAATATATATGCTTTTTCTCATTCTTGCATAGGGGAATGACTGGATTAAGGTTCTTGGCCTTATCTAGTAACAAATGTTAAGAGAAAGCAAATAACTAAAAAGAACGTTGAACTCTTCTCTAGCAAATAAATAAATAAATGAATACTTGTAGAAACAACCCTGTATCTGGTTCTCATGCCTAGACAATCTGATAAAGAGCAATAAAAATAGAATACTTCTTTCTTTTAATTGCTTTCTTTCAATGGCTAGGAGATAATGTTTTCTGAATGTATTCAAGTGTTTTCTCATAATGGGAGAGCAATAAAGATAAGACAAAACCAGACAGCACTTACTAGAAGCATAGGCTGTACCATACATCTTAGCAAGGGTAACTTTCCTTTTAAGTTAACCAAGTCTGTGAATGTGGCTGTCAGTCTGGAACAATCATACCTATTATGAAGGTAAAACTTCAATATTTGAAGATATACTAGTTTTGTGTCTTAATATTAAGTTAATAGGTTTTGGTGTGTATTGGGGGTGTATTTGACTTATTGTTTGAGGGCTTTCAATAAAGCAAAAAGTTTTGTAAGATGTGGCATAAGTTCAAATGGACATGACAAGAAACAACTGTATAAAAGTTCAACCTGCCAAACATTAGTGTATGCATGTAACTCAAAAGCTGGAACTAGATACTTAACAAAAAAGTTTTACAAATAAAAGGTGCAAATAATAACTTTTTAACATATGAGCCTTTTGATATTATCATTAAATGTTAATGGTCTCAGATATATACAAAAAAGAAAGCGTAGTCAACTATATTAAAATGTAGAGTACAAATAGCTATGCTATAGGAGACACATTTGGAAAGTACTGGACATGCAAATTTGATAAATATTTTCAGAACAGTTATTCAGTGGACTACCTGTGACAAAGGAAAAGAGTAGTACTTATATTAATTGCAAGAAGAGCTCCAATAGTGGATACAAAGATAATAATGGTAGATATGTAGTACTAAGGGGCTACTGCCATGGAAAAAGGAGTACACTGGCATGTATTTATACTCCACCTAAAACAATGGAGCTCAAGAAAATTCTTGGAGAAATAATCAGTTTTCAGCAGGGAATATTACTTATAAGTGGGGGATTGGAATTTGGTTTGCAGCAAAGAAGATATGTCTGGGGGGCCTAGAAGGGAAAATATAACAAAGGAGGGTAGACGTTTGAAGAAATTTATGAAAATATTTGGCATGGAAGATGTGAATTCAGCAGTAGGAGTTGGGAGTGAATTTGCATACTAGCTCCCAAGATATAAAGACTGGGCTAGGCTAGCCATAAGTAATATTTCACAGAAATGTGCATTTAATTGAAAGTTTTGATACACATCCAATAAGTATGTCAGATCACTTACCAATAATAACTAAAGTAAAAAATACTGAAATAAAAATGAGACACTGGTGCTTTGCACCTATCTGTTGAAAAGAGAGGACTTTAAGAATGAGTAGTGGAAATTATTCAGGAGTTGTTAGAGAAATTTCTTCTGAAAATATAGCTAGGGAATGGGATAAAATTAAAGTGGAGTTTAAAAATAAGGTGGAAATAAAAGAAAGACAGATATTATTAAGAAGCCACAATAATTATTTAGAGAGACTGACAAATCTTGAATTATTTCAGAATAGGAGGAATCTCATAGAACAAGAAGAGCAATTGCAGCATGCTAAGCAGAAAATAAAGGATTACCTCAATAATATGCACGAGTCTAGAAAGATTTCTGTTAAGCAACTGTTTTTCAATACTAATGCCAGAGCACAAAAATGTTTTCATGCAATGACTCAGGCAACAGAAAGTAGAAAGGGTTGCTTGTATGGCTAAGGAGCCTATAAAAGGAAGATAACAATAGATCCAGTAAAGGCACTATAAATATTTCAGAAATGTTATGAATGTCTGTATAAAACAGAGAAAGGTAGAAATCAAGAAAAGAAAAAAAATGGAAAAATTTATGGAGGATTTAAATATGTCACGGTTAAAGGTAGATGAGGCTCAATTACTAATAATTAGGATAGCAGGAGATGAGATAAAAAGGGTGATGTATAACCAATCAACAGGAACATTCCCAGGAATAGATGGTATTCCTCTGGAAGTTTGGATGCCATGATGAAAAAAATCTGCTAAACATCTGGAAGGTTTCATTTAAAATTATTTTAAAAAGAAGAAAAGGACCAACCTCCCAGAAGAAAGCGGTGGTGGCTGTAATACCTAAAGAGGGCAAAGATCCACTAGATCTAGCTTCAACTAGGCATATTTCAATCCCAAACCATGATTATAATGTGTTTATGTCTATAATGGCTAAAAGAATGGTAAAGGTCATGTCAAAACTGATAGATGTGGATCATTGTGGTTTTGCGGAAGGGAAGCAACATCTGATAGCATTAACAGAACACTGATGATCCAGAGGGAAGCCAAATATAAGAAAATACCACTGTTTTTCGTGGATATTGATGCAGAAAAAACATTTGACAGAGTAAGCTGGGAGTTTATGAGCAGGGCAATGGAAGCATTTGTGTTCCCTGACAAAATTTGATTAGGATGATATATGAGGGACTGGAGGTGAAAAATAAAGTTGGCGGGCTCCTCTCTGATAATTTCTGTTTGAGCAGAGAAACTAGGCAGGGGGTGTCCTCTTTCCCTTTAGTTGTTTGCACTATATTTAGAACCATTAGTAAATAAAATAAGAGACTAAGAAATTCAAGGATATAATTGGTGTGGTAGTCAAGAAAAAAATGGCTCTATTTGCAGATGATATAATTTTGTATCTGATAAAACCAGAACATTGCATTTCAGTGCAGTGGAACATTTTGAAGCACTTTCCAAACTTATCAGGCTACAACATCAATGAAGCTAGAACAAAGGCAACAGCTGTAAATGTTGTACCCAGACATGGATTGGTTCAGTAATATCCATATTTATGAGGACATGATAAAATGAAGAACTTAGGAGTATGGATTAAAAATGATTCTGGTGTGGCAGCTAAGGATATGTGGGAAGAGGCTAAAAAAATAATAAAAAAACAGAGAAATTGGAAACTCAGTTATATGGGTATGGATAGCAAGATTATCAACCAGAGGAGAAGTTGTGGATAGCAATTAAAAAAAAGACCTGAAGTATTTTTTTCTGGGAGGAGAAGACAAAGAGTCAAGTGGGATAAGCTTAATCTTCCAATTGAACAAGGCGGTTTGGGATTACCCAATTTGAAGGGATATTTCAGAGCTGCACATTTAAGGTTCCTATACATAGCACAAGCAGAAACCTATAATTCAAAGTGTAAAGGGATGATGATGAAACGGGGAAGCTAAAGAAACAAGGAGAGACTGGGATTTTGGATACAGATCCTTAAGGAGAATAACAATAATCAGACAGAATACTGTATTTATAAGGTAGCAAAAAGTATTCTAAGAGCTAAGCCAACATGAGAATGGAGAAAGAAGATTCTGCTATTAGGGATGACTGCAATTAGGGATACAGTACAGACAGCAGGAAAGAGGAGGTTGGAATTTAATGGGGAAAACTAGTAAAATAACCAAGATATTGGGAGCAAATAGAGAGAGAAAGGTGATACAATGGGAAGAGGGCAATAATTTATTTGGACTGTAGGATAGAGATTGCCTTTCCTATCAAGGACTGATATCACAGTATAGGAAAACAGAAAGAAATATGGGGATTCTAACTGAATAACCAGCACTGGCACAGTTTTTAGTAGAATCTAGAACAGAAGCTGATGTTAAAAAAGGAATAATTAGTAGAGCATACAAAATATTGCATGATAATTATAATATTCAATCAGAGGAGGTTAGAAAAGATATGGAAGACAGATTGGATAAGCAATTCAGAAAGAGACAATGAGGGGATATATGTATGTCTCCCAAATATGCAACGAAGTCTAGAAGATTTAGGATCTTTGCTTGGAAGTTTTTACATAAATATTTTATACCCCAAGTAGACTCCAAAGAATTTTTCCAGATTTCTTATGCTAAGAGGTTGAGAGACATGATCTATCGAACTTCACCATGCAGGATGTCTGGTTGTAGAACATGGAACATACCACTGTATGTGTCAGTGATGTTAGAGTCTTTTTTATATATTTCTTGTATATATTCCTGCTACTTCTCAATATCTTTTATTTCTCTTAGGTGTCTCTCAACTTTGCCTTTTACCATGCTATTTGTACCTAGAAATTTCCATAAATATCACAATTTTTCTTAATCAGATCTCATCTTTCCCATTCTGTTGTCTTCCAGTTCATTGAATTGTCCATTTAAACATGTTGCCTTATCTTACTATTACTATTTTCTTAAATCCTACATTCAGTTTTATATATTTTCCTATTTTTCATTACCATTTCCTCTCCTTTTTTCTTTAGCCACTTCCAGACAGCCTTTTGCCTTCTTAATCTAATTTCTATTTAGAATATTTTTGATGTAACCTCATGAACCGTATCTTGCATTTATTTCCATGGTTCATTGGGCACTTTATTCACCAGGTCTTATCCCTTAAATCTGTTCTTTACTGGAAGTGTATGCTGCATAGTATTAGTGGTTCAACATTAGCAAACTTGCCTTTGGTGTTAAAAGATCAGAAGGCAGTGACTTAATTTTACACTGCTAACACTGCAGTACAGCTATAGGATGTGTTACATTTCTGAGAGGACCAACCTTTGAATGAGACATTGAATTGTATCAGTCATGTTCTGAAAGCATGTGTAAGTTGAAGTCTGATAAATCTTCCTTACGTATACGATAGTACAGTGTGCAGTTTTTGATGCAAAAAGTGTTTTGTTTTTTGCATTTTGTTATGTGAATAAGAATAGCAAAGCATACATATCTGTGAAAGTGACCACTGCACTCAAAGTTCCATCTGCTTAGGTTGGTGGTAGCTCAGGTGGATAAAAGATGCCACAGCACTTATTGAAAAAAGGAGAGGAACTTTTCCAATGCCCTAGCCAAATTTCTCTAGCCAGTATAAAAAACACCTTCGGTCTCCCATGAAGAGAGACTATTAGTCTAATGGGACTAACTGGGTCAATAAAAGATAAATGCGAATAGAATATTCAATTGGAATATTGTTGACCTTGTATCTCTTTGTCATACATGCTTTTCTTGTTCTGTTTAATTCAATCTGAATTTGGAAATGAGGAGAATATGAACTTTGCAATAAAAAAGAAGTAAAACAAGAGAATATCGAAATGATTGCACAAAACAACATTTGGCATTGGAGTAGTTTTCTAAGTGGAGGCAGTGTATTTTGAAAGAGTTGCAGAAACGAGCATTTGAAATTGTAATAAAAAGTCAAAAAAGTCAAATGACATGCCGTAAATTTCCAGGTAGTCTAGTATATTAACTTATTGCAGAGTGTACTTAATAAGGTTGTTGAGATTGCTGAGAATTTTCTTTAAAATATTCTTTACTTTTCTTTGTTATGTCACTTTTATAATGTCCTCTGGATTAGCAAGCCAGTTATATTTTTCTTAGATCACTTCTAATCAGAGTTGCTGGCTACTGAGACTTGTCTGCATATATCAACTGGACACAAGCTGATTTAAGTATACTTTTCTCTGCACTTATTTAAGAAAGATTTGATTCAGTAAATATTGGTGTCTCTGTCTATCTGCAGTTGCCTGAAGTATGAAAACGTGTAGTCATCTGGGCTCATTGAAAGTTGTTTGACTGCTTTGAAATTCCTGTCTTAGTGTTAGCCCAGGGGTTTCTCTGCTTGCTTTAAAATCAGTGTTGGTTACATTTGTAGTAATCATTTCTAATTGGAGTTGCTGGCCACTGAGACTTTTCTGCATATATCAACTGGACACAAGCTGATTTAAGTATACTTTTCTCTGCACTTATTCAAGAAAGATTTGATTCAGTAAATATTGTGTGTCTCTGTCTATCTGCAGTTAGTTCTCCACCCCCCTCCCTGTTTTCTGTTGTGGTGTTAATCTTGGTGGCTTTGGAATTGCCCGCCCCTGCTGTAAATCTGATTTTGGACACTCCTCCTGGACCCATCTCATTTGCAGTACAGTGAGATCATATTTTGATTTCAGATACTCTTACCAGTCCCATCTCTTCTGCTGTGTACAGAGAGAGCACTTGGGAAGGACATTCCCCTATAGTATCGTAAACTGCTCTGTTTCCACCCTCTCCACAAAAAAAAAAAAAAAAAAAAAATTGCACTTCATCTGCTTTACTTATTTGTGTTTCTTCCTACTTTATTACCTTATTTTGCAATTGCCTCTTCTTAAAAGCACTCCGTTTAATTTATTCTGCTGCCTTTATTACTGCTTGTTAGTAGCCTGATTAATTTGTAATTGTTATTCTAAGGCTTTTGGTTTAAGCACTTGGGCTTCAAGCCAATTGTTTTACATTAAGAAGGTTTGTGGTCTGTACTGTTGTGGCAGGACAGGAAGCGTACATCCTTCTAAGTTGGGAACTGATGATTGAGGGCTCAGTGTCTGTTATTCTAAAAGTGTATTGTGGTCTGTACTGTTGTGGCAGGACAGGAAGCGTACATCCTTCTAAGTTGGGAACTGATGATTGAGGGCTCAGTGTCTGTTATTCTAAAAGTGTATTAGTTCTGGGTTAAGCACTTGGGCTTCAGGCCAGTTATTCTATATTAAGAAGGTTTGTAGTCTGCACTCTTGTTGGAGGAGAGGCTAGATTCTGCCCTTCTGAGATGGGAATTTCTGGTTAAAGCAGTGGTGGCTGGTGACTTCAAATCACAGGGGGGCTGCAGGAAACAGCTGAATGGGTGGGGTCAAGGGGAGGGGGTGTGGTCAACCAGAAAGGAGAGGAGCTATGCACAAAACCACAAAAAACTAACTTTAATTAAATACGCTGCCCTGGGTGGCAACCCATCATTATGAAAGTCCAATCAAGACAAAAATAAGTGTAGAAGAATAAAAATATTTCAATGCATTGGCTGCATGACAGCTTACTTAATATCTAGATGGAAACAAAAGGTTGTGAGGCATGAAAAAATAAATTACTTTTTAAATACATTACTGGAATGCCAGTCAAAATCAAGTATAAGAAAAACCAGAAGCACTCAACTCAAACCACTTTTCCTTGCACTGCAGTTCTAATTATAATATATTCAGCTTTATTAAAGTACCAAGTAACATGCTGAAAGTAGAAATCTATGTGATGCCCCCACTTGTAAAAATGTTTCTTATCCAAAAAGACCTGCTGCCTGACAACTTGTTTCATGGGGTAAACATGATAAAAGTAAAAAATGAAAAGCAAACAAGAAACAAGCTCAAGATACATTGCTTAAAGGATTAATGTACAGGTTATGGACCACACATGATTGGCATTCTGTTTAGTTTACGGGTAAAGTCTGTAGAGATGACTGGAAGTCTCCAACAAGTGTAATGAGCTTTTTAAAATAATGGAATCCTGTCCTTTAATACCCAAGGCTTATACATTATCTAGTCAAGTATTCTCTGCATGGCAACAACAGAAAGGCTTTCAATGTTGGCAATTCTTTAACAGTATGCTTATTAAAGCTTACTTGCATCTTACGATCTCAGACAAGCTTACCTTATGGTCATTAAAGCATTGCTACTTAAACACAGAGCAACAGACACTTTGGGTAATAAGCATAAATCTGAGTAATAAGCATAAACCAACAGTACAAAAATATGACAGAAACCAGACCATTCTGCAAAATCAAGGACAGATGAAAAGCCACTGTAGTACTTATGCAGTGTGTCCTCCCCATCCAAGGTAGATACAACTACTCCTTGCCTTGCTTGGACACATCCAGAGTCACTACATGGGGGAGTGGGGTGCAACAAGCATGTCACAATTTGAAATTTCTCTGGCTGACTGTGATGGCCCTGACACATTTGTCATACCTCTCAACCTCAAGAGCAAGAAATCTGGACAAAGCCATACACAGAAGTGGGACAAAGGCCCAAAAATAGGGACAAATTTTAAATATTGCTCTAATAAACTTAGAAAGATAATAGAATAGGTCTTGCATTAGTATGAATTTTCTGAAGGGTATAAAATCTGAAACTCAAATGTCTGTCATTTTCTAACTTCAGTCTTTAGTGATTTGTCACTAATTTGCCAAAAAACACAACTTTATGAAAAATGGACCAAAATGTGATGCAAAAATATAAAATAGACACACAATACAGCTGCTACCTGCCAAAGAAGGGACTCTTTAATATTAGTACTGCTACCTTGAGCAGGTGACAAAATAAAATAATCTACATGCATTTCACATAATCTATAACTTCGATTATTACAGTTATTTCTTAATTGTAAACCCTCCATGTTTTCTTCCAAAATTGCTATTTTGCAGAGGGATTATTAGGGGGAAGAGCAACATTTTGAGCCTAAAATTGGGGACAGTTGAGAGGTTGGCTATGCCTAATTCTATAAAGCAATTTATTTGCATGTACCTCTCAACCTGTTAAAGCAGTAAATCTGAACAAGGCCAAATATATTGGGCACATATAAACAGTACTAAACTTGCTCTTGTATAAATTGAGACAGTTGATAGAACAGCTCTTACTTTAACATGCATTTTTCTGAAGGTTATGAAGTCTGAAACTTATTATTTAGTGACTTAATTCCTAAATGATTTGCCAGAAAACTACAATTTTTATGAAGAACAAACCAAAAATAAGAAGCAAAAATCTATTCATTCTTTGAAAATCTGGACAGTTGGGAGGTATAGTTCAGCTGGGCCTGTCTGAGTTTGCTGCCCTTCCCCCCTGACAAAATAATGGTTGAATGGAGCCTCTGCAGCCATTCCAATGAACCATTACTTGGCTATTTCACTCCATTTACCATAAACACTAATGTGCATACTGCTTTACTTCTATGATGAGTTGGACTTCATTTGAAAGTTTTATTTTGTATTTTACAACACAAACACTAAGTCATTTGTTAAACAAAGCAATGCAGTCTCACAATGAAAACTTAGCATTAAAACTTCTCTGCCCTAGAAACTCACATTCATTGAAACAGCATTGAAACCCACATTCAAAGAAAATACATTTTGCCAGTGGCAGATAAAGATTAATTTTGGGCTGTTTTCAAATCATAGGCCCCTTGCATATGAAACATACATGTGCTCTTTGATACACCTTCCTCATTGTACTAAAATTATATTCCTTGTACAATACAGTACACTTGTTAGAGGGTGTTTTAAATTTGTTTTGAACATTTTTCCAGTAAGCAATGAAACAAACCATATGCACCCATAATGGCAAAACTGCCCAGTTGAGAACATTTATCATAAAAAGTCTACTCAGACTTCCACAGTCCACCATTATTAGTAAATATACACAATTCTACAGTCCACCATTATTAGTAAATATGCACAATTCCACAGTCCACCATTATTAGTAAATATGCACAATTCTACAGTCCACCATTATCAGTAAATATGCACAATTCTACAGTCCACCTTTATCAGTAAATATGCACAATTCTACAGTCCATTATCAGTAAATATGCACAATCTCTGAAGTAAGTCATCTAAATAATTCCACATTAAAGAAATCTGTAACTAATGAAGCAGTTGCTGCTAGCAATCACCTTTATATTTCATGGTTTCATCGAAAAATAAAGTGTCTGTTGCCCCTCAGGAATAAATTGCCTATATTACATTAAAAAATGATAAGCTAGTAATAATATTGCAAGAAGAAATGGATGGCAAACTGATAACAGACTCATAATTAGTATCTTTACCAAGGAGAACATTCTCAGTACGGCAGCATCCACCCCTTGTGGGAGTAGAACCCACAGCCTTCTGCATCAAAAGCAAGTACACAACCTGTTGTGCTATAGTATTAACTAGGCAAAGCACTACACTTCTATTCCCCTGCAGCTCTCAGCTCCTTGTAAAATCTACTCAATACTCAACTGCATCTCAACTTCGCAGCTCAAGAAAACTGGAAAAAGCCAAAATGTATTGGGGGGGGGGGGTCAAAAGCCCAAAAACCAGGAACACATTAAACATTGCTTGTATAATCTTGGAAAGTGCTGGAATAAAATGTTGTGTTGCCACCATACATTTTACTGCCAAGGTCCCTGAGCAAAAAACAGTCAGAGTAACATACCACTACGCCACATCAGCTGCTTTGTAAAAGAGAGGAAGACTGAAACTTAAATGGCTATCATTTAGTGAATTCAGTTCTCACCATAGCTGTCAACCTCTTAGTACAAAACACCTGGACAAACCCAGTAATGAGGGAATACAGCCCTCAAACTTATTCAGTGAATTCAGTTCTTGCCATAGCTGTCAACCTTAGCACAAAAACCTGGACGAAGCCAATAATGGGGGAATACAGTCCCAAAAATAGGGACAAATTTAAAATATTCATCTTATAAATCTAGAAAATTGCTAGAAAAAAAGGTTGTGCTACTATGTATTCTGAAGAACATGAAGTTTGAAATTCAAATGCCGGTCAATTTTACTGCTGACAGAACAAAAACAATTTTCAGCAGAGACGCAGGGATTAATACTGCAGACACGTCTTTGTAAAACGGCAGGGCACCAGAGCAAATCCACACAAACACAGGGAGGAGATGCAGACTCAACGCAGAAGCCACCCCAACCAAGAATCAAACTAGAAAACCTATAGCTGTGAGGCAACAATACTACCACTGCACCATCAAATATGCAAGGAATTAAACATTCAGAAACCTGAAGTCTGAAATTCAAATGCCTGTCAATTTTACTGTGGACAGAACAAAAACAATTTTCAGCAGAGACGCAGGGATTAATACTGCAGACACGTCTTTGTAAAATGGCAGGGCACCAGAGCAAATCCACACAAACACAGGGAGGAGATGCAGACTCCACACAGAAGCCACCCCAACCAAGAATCAAACCAGAAAACCTATAGCTGTGAGGCAACAATACTACCACTGCATCATCAAATATGCAAGGAATTAAACATTCAGAAACCTGAAGTCTGAAATTCAAATGCCTGTCAATTTTACTGCGGACAGAACAAAAACAATTTTCAGCAGAGACGCAGGAATTAATACTGCAGACACGTCTTGGTAAAATGGCAGGGCACCAGAACAAATCCACACAAACACAGGGAGGAGATGCAGACTCCACACAGAAGCCACCCCAACCAAGAATCAAACCAGAAAACCTATAGCTGTGAGGCAACAATACTACCACTGCACCATCAAATATGAAAAGAATTAAACATTCAGAAACCTGAAGTCTGAAATTCAAATGCCTGTCAATTTTACTGCGGACAGAACAAAAACAATTTACAGCAGAGACGCAGGGATTAATACTGCAGACACATCTTTGTAAAATGGCAGGGCACCAGAGCAAATCCACACAAACACAGGGAGGAGATGCAGACTCCACACAGAAGCCACCCTAACCAAGAATCAAACCAGAAAACCTATAGCTGTGAGGCAACAATACTACCACTGCACCATCAAATATGCAAGGAGTTAAACATTCAGAAACCTGAAGTCTGAAATTCAAATAAATGCCTGTCAATTTTATTTAACATTTGTTAATCAGGGCAGTCTGACTTGGAACAAAAAAAACAATTTTCAGCAGAGGCCCAGGAAGAAATAATGCAGACATGTCTTTGTAACATGGGAGGACGACACAAAAGCAAACCCACACAAACACAGGGAGAAGATACAGACCCCACAAAGAAGGAACCCCATCCAAGAATCAAACCTGAGATCCTGCAGCTGTGAGGCAACAATGCTACTACTACACCATCAAATATCAAGCATTGCAACATTTACAAACCACAGATATTATGAGGAACAGATCAGATCAAATATGAGGCAAAAATCTGCAATTTCTTTACAAATGGTGGTGGGTAGGGAACTCAAGTCTTTAACACCTGCATACAGGGTACAGGGTTCAAGCCTGAGGTATTCCCTACCACACCACCATGAGCACCTGGGGCATTCACACACACACACACACACACACACACACACACACACACACACACACACACACAGAGCAAGTACCATACCATACACAACTAATATAAGCTAAAAGCTAGTACCATACCATACACAACTAATATAAAATAAAAGCTAGTACCATACCATACACAACGTATAAACTAAAAGCAAGTACCATACACATCATTGTAAAAGTAAAAAGCACCATACACTTACCTGTCCGTTCTCCTTCTCCATAATATCCAGCTAACGTATCCTGCCCACGCAATACTCCCAAGACCCGCAAGATCCCTGACATCAAACAAACCTCCTGATGAGAGTCCGAGACTGTTCTGACTGCTGCTGTTGCAGTCCGGCCCCGAGACATCATCCCAGCGAGTCTGTGCACTTTAAAAGTGCACAGGCGTCTCCATGTGTTCCCTATGGGTCCTGCTGGACTGCCTGGAGCATGCGCATAGACGCGCAGTAGTCGGGACTACTGCGCATGCGCGAAGTCCGCGAAAATTTAAAAAAATATTTTTTTTCTATTTTTATTTCATTCTGAGGGGGCTGCAGTCCGGCAGTCCGATAGCATGGGCCGCCCCTGCAACCCCAGCTGAACCATACCTCTCAACTGTCCAGATTTTCAAAGAATGAATCGATTTTTTGCTTCTTATTTTTGGTTTGTTCCTCATAAAATTTGTGGTTTTCTGGCAAATCATTTAGGAATTGAGTCACTAAAGACACACTGAGTTTCAGACTTCATAACCTTCAGAAAAATGCATGCTAAAGTAAGACCTGTTGTTCTATCAACTCTCAGTTTATACAAGAGCAATTTTTAGTACTGTTTATATGTTCCCTCAATATATTTGGCCTTGTCCTGATTTATTGCATTAACAGGTTGAGAGGTACATGCAAATAAATTGCTTTATAGAATTAGGCATAGCCAAACCTCTCAACTGTCCCTGATTTTGGCTCAAAATGTTGCTCTTCCCCTAATGATTCCTCTGCAAAATAGCAATTTTGGAAGAAAACATGGAGGGTTTATAATTAAGAAATAACTGTAATAATCCGTTAGATTACTTTTATTTCAGAAATGCATGTAGATTATTTTATTTTGTCAGCTGCTCAAGTTAGTGGTACTAATATTAAAGTGTCCCTTCTTTGACAGGTTCCCAGCTGTATTGTGTTGCTATTTTATATTTTTACATCACATTTTTGGTCCATTTTTCATAAAATTGTGTTTTTTTGGCAAATTAGTGACAAATCATTAAAGACTGAAGTTAGAAAATAATGATAGACATTTGAGTTTCAGATTTCATACCATTCAGAAAATTCATACTATTGCAAGACCTCTATTATCTTTCTAAGTTTATAAGAGCAATATTTTAAAAATTGTCCTTATTTTTGGGCCTTTGCCCCATGTCTTTGTATGACTTTGTCTAGATTTCCTGCTCTGAGGTTGAGAGGTATGACAAATGTGTCAGGGCCATCACAAGTCAGCCAGAGACATTTCAAACTGTGACATACTTGTTGCACCCCACTCCCCCATATAGTGACTCTGGATGTGTCGAAGCAAGGCAAGGAGTAGTTATGCAGTGTAAATGTGCAGAGTATCCCCCCCCCATCCAAGGTAGACACAAGTACTAGAGTGGCTTTTCATCTGTCCTTGATTTTTAGAGAATGGTCTGGTTTCTGTCATATTTTTTGTACTGTTGATTTATGCTTATTACTCAAAGTGCCTGTTGCTCTGTGTTTAAGTAGCAATACTTTAATGACCATCAGGTAAGCTTGGCTGAGATTGAAAGATGCAAGTAAGCTTTAATAAGCATACTGATAAAGAATTGCCAACATTGAAAGCCTTTCTGTTACCATGTAGAGAATACTTAACTAGATAATGTATAAGCCTTGGGTATTGAAATGCATATGCCAGTATTTGTAATAAAGAACAGGATTACATTATTTTAAGAGTCTCATTACACTTGGAGACTTCCAGTCATCTCTGCAGGCTTTACCCATAAACAGAATGCCAATCGTGTGGTCCATAACCTGTACAGTAATCCTTTTAAGCAATGTATCTTGATCTTATTTCTTGTTTGCTTTTCATTTTTTACTTTGATCATGTTTTCCCCATGGAACAAGTAGATGCCAGGCAGCAGGTCTTTTTTTGGATAAGGAACATTTTTACAAGTGGGGGCATCAGAGATTTCTACTTTCAGCATGTTACTTGGTACTTTAATAAAGCTGAATATAAATTATAATTAGAACTGCAGTGCAAGAAGTGGTTTGAGTTGAGTGCTGCTTGTTTTTCTTATACTTGATTTTGACTGGCATTCCATTAATGTATTTAAAAAAAAGTAATTTATTTTTCATGCCTCACAACCTTTTTTGTTTCCATCTAGATATTAAGCTGTCATGCAGCCAATGCATTGAAATATTTGTATTCTTCTACACTTCATTTTGTCTTGATTGGACTCTCATAATGACGGTATGGCACCCAGGGCAGTATATTTAGTTTTTGTGGTTTTGAGCATAGCTCCTCCCCTTTCTAGTTGGCCGCACCCCTTCTTATTGACCCCACCCATTCAGCTGTCTCCTGTAGCCCCCCTTTGATTTGAAGTCACCAGCCACCACTGTGGGGTTGCCTAAGTTTGTCGCCCTTGCCCCTCACAAAACCATGGTCGAATGGAGCCTCCCCCTGCAGCCATTCCAATGATCCATTACTTGGCTGTTTCACTCCATTTACCATAAACACTAATGTGCATACTGATTTACTTCTATGATGATTTGAACTTCATTTGAAAGTTTTATTTTGCATTTTACAGCACAAACACTAAGACATCTGCTAAACAAACTTGGCATTAAAACTTCTCTGCCATTGAAACTCACATTCATTGAAACAACATTGAAACCCACATTCAAAGAAAATACACCCATGGCAGATAAAGATTAATTCTGGGCTGTTTTCAAATCATAGGCCCCTTGCATATGAAACATACATGTGTTCTTTCATACACCTTCCTATTGCTTTGAACATTTTTCCAGTAAACAATGAAACAAAATGCATGCACCAATGACAAAACTGCCCAATTCAGAACATTTCCATCATAAAAGTCTACTCAAACTTCTACAGTCCACTATTATCAGTAAATATGCATAATTCTACAGTCCACCTTTATCAGTAAATATGCACAATCTCTGAAGTAGTAAAAAAGTCATCTAAATAATTCCACTTTAAATAAATCTGTAATGAAGAGGTTGCTGCTAATCACCTTTATATTTCATGGTTTCATCGAAAAATAAAGTGTCTGATGCCCCTGAGGAATAAGTTGCCTAAATTACATTAAAAATAAGCTAGTAATATTGCAATAGGAAATGGATGGCAAACTGATAACAGGCTCATAGTTAGTATCTTAACTTTCAGTATGGCAGCATTCACCCTTTATGGAAGTAGAACCAACAACCTTCTGCATCAAAAGCAAGTACGCAACCTGTTGTGCTATTAGCAATGTGAGCTGACTTAGCATAATCAGCACTAAACTTCTCTTCCCCTGCAGCTCTCAGCTCCTTGTAAAATCTACTCAATACTCAACTGCATCTCAACTTCACAGCACAAGAAATCTGGAAAAAGCCAAATTTATTGGGGTGGGTCAAAAGGGCAAAAACCTGGGACAGATTAAACATTGCTTGTATAATCTTGGAAAGCAGCTAGAATAAAATGCTGTGTTACCACCATACATTTTACTGCCAAGGTCCCTGTGCAAAAGAGTCAGAACAACATATCACTATGCCAAATCACCTGCTTTTTGAAAGAAAAATGCTGTGTTACCACTGTACATTTTACTGCCAATGTCCCTGTGCAAAACAGTCAAGAGCAACATACCACTACGCCAAATCAGCTGCTTTGTGAAAGAGAGGAAGACTGAAACTTAATTGGCTATCATTTAATGAATTCAGTTCTCACCATAGCTGGCAACCTCTTAGCACAAAACACCTGGACAAACCCAGTAATGAGGGAATACAGCCTTCAGACATATTCAGTGAATTCAGTTCTTGCCATAGCTGTCAACCTTAGCACAAAAAACCTGGACAAAGCCAATAACAGGGTATTACAGTCCCAAAAATTGAAAAAGCAGCGTGAATAACCAAATAATAGAAAAGTGGCGTAAAAAGAATGCTGAACGCCCAAGAACCAGGTAGATGCTGCTGTATTTACCTCCAAATGCTAAAAACGAAGCAGTTGTCACATAACAAGTACGTACTGTAGAAAACTATTTATTGTGTCAGATTAAAAGGTTTAGCGCTTTCACCTACTGAAGAAGCCTACTGAAGAATAGACTTCTGGGAACTCTGTTCTTCATATTTCCCAGTCAGGACTGCTGCTGAGACAATCTGCGCATGCTCCAGACTGTCTTAGCAGCAGTCCGGACTAGTGCGCATGTGCGAAAATCCGCCATTTTTAAAAAATTTTTTAAAAAATTTTTTTTCTTTTTATTTCTTTATTTTTTCTTTTTATTTCTTTATTTCATAGTTGAGGGGGCTGCAGTCCGGCAGTCCAATAGCACGGGCCACCCCTGCAGACAACCCTCTCCTCCTACCACCAAACACTAATATAAGTGAGAGATGCAATTATACAGCCAAACTGGAGGCAAAGCTCTCTAAACCCAAAACTAGAACTGACAGTCAAGAGGAGAAGGGTAATACTTGCAACACACCACCAGTCTTACATAGACCTAATAAACCAACACCGGCAAATAACACACAAGAATACAGGAAAACATTCTCGGAGGCTCTAAATAAAACTCTGCAAAAGCAACAGAGACATCCAAAGCACACACCCAAGCAACCTCCACACCCCATCACCAATCATGAAACACATAATTCACATAATCAGTGTGTCTCTCAATCACAGCCCTTAAGGCAAAATTACATACCCAACACACTAGTAATAGGGGACTCTATAGTCAGGCACACTGATGTCCCACTAACTAGGCTAGACAAGGAGAAGGTTACTGTTAGCTGCCTGTCAGGAGCCAGGATCCGCCACATAACAAAGCACTCAGGTCACTCCAGAACAAGTACAAATACGACTCTGTCATTGTCCATGTTGGTGTGAATGACCTGAGACGTACCTCCCTGGACTACATGAAAAGAGACATGGAAGAGCTCTCTGATCATATAGCCCAGGCTGGTATGACCCTGACCCTGAGTAACATCCTGCCCTCACCAAGAATGATGCCACAGGATAAAGAAAAAATGATCAATTTCAACAATTGGCTAAGTTTCTGGTGTCATTCAGAGGGGATCCAGTATCTGTCCACCTGGGATGACATGCTCGACAAGCCACGTTGCTTCGCAAGAGATGGCTTGCACCTGTCACCTTTAGGCTTTCAAATACTAGCCAAGGCTGTTACCACCCCCATAGTGCCTTTTTAGGCAAGGCTCAAAAGACAACCCCACCACCATAAATAGCACAAGTAACCAAAAACTGAGGGTAATGTTACTCAATGCCAGAAATCTAAACCTCAAAATGCATGCACTTGAGGCACTCCTCAGTATGGAGAACATTGTCATCTGTGCAGTGACAGAAACCTGGTTTAAGGCTCCTGAGAGTACCCCAGCACTACTAGGCTATAACTCATACCATACCTTTCGGCCACAAAACCAGGACCGAAACACAAAAGGCGGGGGTGTATCCATATTCATCAAGGATACCCACACCTCCAGGTTAGTGGTGCAGCACAATGCATCAGAGATCATCCATGTGCAACTAACAATGGGCAAAACTGCAATCCAAATTGTAGCTTGCTACAGATCACCCACCATGACCCAGGACCCCCATTCCGCATTTCTGGAGACAATGGGAAATATGAAGGTCTTACCAAACACCCTAATATTGGGTGATTTCAATTACCCAAACATAAACTGGAAGAACTACTCAAGTGCTAACTCCCTTGCCCAACGCTTCCTAGAATTTATAAACTTGAATGCCCTAAATCAACTAGTCAACACCCCCACCAGAGGGAACAACATATTGGAACTGTTCATCACCAACATGAGTGACTGGTGTTCCACACCGGAGGTCAATCCCTTGCTGGTTAGATCAGACCATAGACTAATCACTCTGGATATCCACATTCCGCCCCCACCTCCATTCAAGGAAAACACTGTGAAAAACTTTTTAAAAGCAAACTTCACATTACTTAAGACTGAGGTGGAAAGAATAACAGGCCTCATGCTAAAGGACAATGCTGTCCAAGCTGCTGAAACCTTTACAAAAGCACTCTATGAGCATCTGCAGGAATGCATGGATCATGCTATCCCAAGTAAAACCAAGAACCACTCCTCCAAGAAAAGGAAACCAGTCTGGTGGGCCTCTGCCATAAACAAGCTATACAACAGAAGGAGGAAACTAGTGCAGAAAAGAGTAAAATCCCAAGAAGATAAGACATCCCTGATCAGAATCAGCAAGAAACTACGATCCCTCATTAAATCATCCCAGGCTAGTTTCGAAAGAAATATTTCCAAGGACTCCAAAGGTAACCAGAAAGCAATCTTTAGCTATGTCAAGAACCTAAATGGAAACTCTCAGATCTGCTCTGAGTTAGTGCAAAATGGCACAAATACACTGAACCGACTGATATTGCCAACATTCTGGCAGACAGGTTTAGTGCAAACTTCACCCCCCTCTCACCCCCCTAAAGGGCCGATAACCATACCAGAAGAATGTAGGGCCCCATCAATCACTGACACACAGGTTAAAACAGCCCTATCCAAAGCCAAAAACACAGCTTCAATGGGACCGGACTGTGTCCCAGGCTGTGTCTTATAAGAGCTCCAAAATACACTAACCCCTCACCTAAACACACTGTTCAAACTCAGTCTCTCTACAGGCTATGTACCTACAGAATGGTGCATAGCAACAGTTATCCTGCTCCACAAAGATGGAGCCACAACTGACCCCAAAAACTATCGCCCTATAAGCCTGACGAGCCTGGTCTGCAAGGCTATGGAGTGCATCATCATGGAACTCATTAACAGAGACATTGGTAACCACCAAACCTTGGACCCTACCCAGTTTGGCTATGTTAAGGGCAGATCATGCCTCCTAAACCTGGTGGACATCTTTGAGACAGTTACCAAGGCATTAGACGAGGGAAAGGAGGTTCACACAGCCTACCTAGACCTCGCAAAGGCTTTCAACACCATTCCCCATTCTAGTATAATAGACATGCTCACCAGCTTGAACATAAACCCCTGTGTCACGAGATGGGTTGCCAACTGGCTCATGGATAGAATCCACATGGTGAGAGTTGCAGGCTCTATGTCCGGCTCTCAACCGGTTACAAGTGGCATCCCCAGGGCTCAGTCCTAGGACCCCTCCTGTTCGGTATATACTTCTCAGAGGTACAGGCAAGCATAGGAGGACTATGGCTGGCCAAGTTCACAGATGACTGCAAACTAGGGGCCATAATTGTTTCCCTGGCTGATACAGACACCCTCCAGAAGGGTCTCACTGAGACGGATACCAGGTGTCAAATTCATGGCCTCAAATTAAAATGCCAAAAAGTGCACTGTCATCCCCTTTGGAAAAAACAATGTACCCACAAACTACCACATAGGTGGTAGTCCCCTAAATACAGAAAATGTAATAAGGGATCTGGGGACCCAAGTAGATAGTAATCTCTCCTTTGATAATCATATTGCCAAGGTGGTTAGAAAATCCTTCTATGTGGCCCACCTAATCACAAAAGGGTTCGCATCCAGAATAAAAGAGGTTATTCACTCATTAGACCCATCATAGAATACAACACCCAATTTGGGATGTACCTTACAAGACACCTGCAACAGCTGGAAAGACAACAAAAGTACCTCAACAAGAGGATTACTGGCCTCAAACAGATGCCATATGCAGCCCAACTCAAGAAACTCCAGCTGTATTCAGTTGCATACTGCTTACTCAGAGGTGATCTCTGCCTGACATACAAGGCCATGTCCAACCCAGAATTGATGGACATGCTCCACCTAAAAAAAATTATATCCCATAGAGCCACATGCTCTAGAGATATAAACCTCACCACAATGATAAATAGGACATGATGGAGGGATAGATTCCTGTCCCAGAGACTCCCCATGCTTTGGAACAGGATTCCCATATATATCAGGTAGAGCCCCTCACTAACACTCTTCAAGAGAAACCTTTACGGGTGGATGGGAAACAGAAAATTTACCCAGGTATCACTGCAGTGGCTCTGCTGAACAGGGGCACAGGGAAGTAATCTAAGGGGGTGGCAAAAGCTAACACATTCTGGCTAGGCTTATAAATGCCCTTGGGCAGATAGCCTAGTACTTACCTATGAACCTATGAACCTAAATTCATAGATATTCCAAGGCTATTAAGTCTGATGTATGTACTTGCCAGTACCCCTCCCCCGCAGGACACACTTCCTTTCTGTGGGAGGGCCTTACCAGTCAATCCTGAAGTAAATTTGTGAGTACCCATCCATTTGTGTACGTTATCTTTAATGGAAGATAATGAATCACACTGCTTAATATGCAGGGAAAGTTTAATCTGCAGGTTTGGGAGTTGCTGAGTTATATGTTTGTCCCTCAAATGTGTTTTATTAATCTGTTGATGAAGGTTTAGGTCACTGCTTCTAGTACTGGTGGATATATTTGACTGCAGAGACACAGGAGGTCCAGGAAAATTGGATCTTTAATGGTGTAGTAAGTGAGATAGAAATATGTCATCAGAAGTCTTCAAGACATTAGATCAAGAGATACAACTTCAAGCCTTTCCTGGTAGGGCCAAGACTTCAGACCAGTGGTCTTTTTGATTAGAAACCTTTGGGGTCTTTTTTAAGGGGGCATTGTATTTGATAACTGCACTGATCAGTACTAAGTATAAGGGAGTAACTAACTTTTTAGACCTTGATTATATGCATTTGGCAATGAGCTAGGATACAAAAAAGGGACTTCCTGTTAATCATTCTCATATGATGGTCAAAGTCTACAATTTACCGTAGTATTTGCACTTTGTAATATACTTAAATAATTTATAACCCCTTTTCTAAGGCACACAGCAGAGTTGGGATAGATTTACAAGTGTTAATGTGACGTGCATTACACTCTACATCTACATTGAAAATGTCATTTTAAAGCACAGCATACAAGAAAACAGGCATCCAAGTGAGCCTACAATACATAGCAAGATAGTGCATTTTAAAGTGCCTGTAGAAAGCCACATTTAATGTGTACCATTTATTAAAATGAGCAGGTATAACTTCACTAATGTAAGGCAAAACACATTGTTAGAATAAAAAGAAATTTCAGGCTGTAATCTTAAAATATTTTTATTTAATAATTTGTAGGTTGTCTCAACAGGTATGTATAATTTTAAAATGTGTTAAAATTATTTTTTCTTTTGTTTATAGTAAGTTTTTGGAAGATAGCACTGGAACTGTTGCAGTGGAGGCAGCATTTCCAGTTAGAAAATAAAAGTGTAAGAAAAGTAGAGAGCAAATTATGACTACACATACAGAATCATATATAGATATATATATCTATATATCTATATATATATATATATATATATATATATATATATATATATATGTGTGTGTGTGTGTGTGTGTGTGTGTGTGTGTGTGTGTGTGTGTGTGTGTGTGTGTGTGTGTGTGTGTGTGTGTGTATAGACAGATACAGATATGTGTATGTATGGATAAGGGTGTGTGTGTGTGTGTGTGTGTGTGTGTGTGTGTGTGTGTGTGTGTGTGTGTGTGTGTGTGTGTGTGTGTGACACACACACACACACACACACACACACACGTAGTGCCATAGCAATATGAGTGAGTCAATGAAGTACAGTGCTGACTACAGAGGTTAGTGTATCAGAGAATCTGAAGCAGGTAAAGGAGATAAGTAGACCATCTCCATAGCAATTAATTGGCATTTGCCTGTACAGTTATAACAGGGCAGCTGCCCCTTGTGAGAATAAATTTTCCTGTCCTCTAGGCCAAGAAAAGACTATTAGCTCAACAAACCCAACACTTACCTTTGGTGCTCATAAATCAGAAAGCTGTGGGTTCTGTTCCCTTCCCAGATGAGTGGGTTTATTTTCCATTACTACTCTGCAGTAAAGCATTAGGAGGTGCTGTACTCCTGAGTGAGCTGTTCTTTGGATGAGATGTTAAACCAAGCCCCTACCTTTGAAGTTGTTAGTAGCTCAGTTGTTTGCAAAAAGTCTCATGGCACTTATAAAAAGAGTAAGGGAAGTTCCATGGTGCACTGATCAAATTTCCTCTCAGTATAAGTACAATCTTGTGATGCTCATGAAAAGATGTCACTAGCCTAGGGGTCTTACCCAGTCAGAAATAAATAAATAATTACACTGTGTACCATGACATTTTGAGTGAAGGAAGAAGTAAGAACTGGGAAGGGGCAGAGAAACTTTCTGTGGCTAGGATTTCTGAAGTAGAAGAGGTCACTATTCTGTGCAAGAGTTTTGAAGATAAAAGATTCCTGTTGTGAGGGAGTACTCACACTGAATAGTTGCAGAAAATTGTCACGGTGCAGAGTCCAAATATCCTTGTGTGCTAACTGCTGGCTAGGTTACTATTTGATTTGACATCTGTTTTTATCCTTGAGCTAAAGATATTTTTCTTTGTCCTGACAAACCTGTTGATCGTGTCGGAGTGTTTGATCTTTATCTAACCTTTAAAAGAGCAGAATTAATATATTATAAAAGATGGTGTTAGTGTTATAAGCTGTGTAATACACATGTATTGTTATTTAGTGCCACAACTGACTTTTTCATATTTCATTTTTTTTCTTCTTCTTCTGAGTATGTAAATGTATCAGTAGTATTATTTAATTTTAAAGCTGTTTATCTTTGGAATACGTGATTGGTCAAACTGGTTTTGTATAACCAGTAAATGCTGTCATTGAATCAGACTTACTGAGAAGTATTACAGTATGAGTGGTTTCAGAAAGCATTTCACTTATGATGCTGCAATACGTGTAATACATTTTTATTTAATTTATGCAATAACGTACTTATAATTTATTTTGGATAGCGCAGTGGTTTGAATGTTGCCTCACAGCAAGAGGTTCGCCGGTTCGATTCTCGGCTGGGATGCCTTCTGTGTGGAGTCTGCAATGTCCTCCTTGCATTTGTGTGGTTTTGTCTGGGTGTTCTGATTTCCTTCCATGTTACAAAGACATGCATCTGGAGAATTTCTCCCTCGGCCTCTGCTGAAATGTGGCTCATTCTAAGTTGGGCTTTCCAGGTAAACAAATGTTAAACAAATGTTAAACTAAATAAAAAGGCCCATGGATTTTTCTTTTGTGTCCTTTTAATATCTGAATTATAAAATTATGGAAAAATTAAGGATGGAAAATAAATCTACTGGAAATGAATACTTCTACTGTCTTGTAATCAATCCACTACTTGTATATGTCACCTCTGAGGATGCATTATTACTCGGAAAGTGAAAATCACAATTTTACTGGCAATTTGACCTTCTGGTGAAAAGCTAGCCAGCTCAGATGTTCAAACAAATAAGCATTGATCACTAAATTTCATGAACAGGTATTGTTCCTTATGGTACATATGCAGTTCCAAAACATAAAAAATGACAAAACCACAGCTCTTTACGCATTCTATGACATAGCTCATTCGCCTTTGGTCTTGGGGGTCACTGACCTCTTCCATATTGGCATTGCTGTATGTGTTATCAGGTATATAAACCAGAAGGGTTTCCACTCCAACTGGTAGGTGGTGCACAATGCCCAGGGGATTATAAACAATGTGTCTGTGCACCATCTAACCAGTGCCCATGATTTCCACAGCTGGCACACACACAACCTGTATCATCTGTTTCTGCAGGGTGATATGCCATAGCATCATCTCCTTGTTTAGGTGCACTCATTACCAAGACTCCAACTCATGAAGGTCCAATCATTTGAGCATGATTAGGGTTGTAGACTGCATATAGTGGTGTTTTCTGCTTTGTGTTACAGGTGATGATCCATATGCCCTGGAGCAGTGACCGACAACCCTTCCATGTGGATCTTCATTGCATAAAACATCACACTGTCTCATGGAACATCAGTGAACATTTGTTCAGAAGGCTGAAGTTTCATGTCAGCTGCCTAGTGATGCAATGCAAAATGTTCCTGTGATGTGTCCAAAGATATCTGTGGACTGTGCCGTGCTCCACAACATGATGCTATGACAACATTTGTAATAAGGGGAGGCTGTGACATGGGCTGACGTACCCATACCAGCAGTGGAGCTGGAGTCAGAGGAGGATGTGGCTGCACCGGCCTTAGATGCAATGCAGAGCCATGTGCAATATGTTGTGGCACTGACAAAGAGGCAGCATCTGGTCCATTATTATGGGCCATAAAAAGACAAACACAGAATAAAATTTATACATGATTCACAGGTCTAGAGCAGACTATTGAGCCTAACCATGCTCTGCATTGGACATTACCATTCCCTCTCCATCCAGAAAGATTATCCAGTTACAATCATTGTCATTTACATGTGTTGCAGAGTACAGTGGTATGGCTATAAGGATCATAAGTTCATAGGTTCATAGGTGGGTACTAGGCTATCGGCCCTAGGGCTCATACAAGCCTAGCCAAAAAATGTACCCTGGCTTTCGCCACCAAAGAAAATTATTTTCCTGTGCCCCTGTCAAGCAGAGCCACAGAAGTGATCCCCGGGGTGAATTTCCCATTTCCCATCCAATATAGGTTCATAGGTAGGTACTAATAGGTACTACTATCATGAATGATATCTGCTGTAAGCTTTTACATGTCTAGGGGATTCTGATGTATCAGAGATCATGTCCTCGGGTGATGGAGTGGAGCTTCCAGGAGTTGAAACCTGACTAGGTGAACATCTGTCCCTGTGGAGACAGGTCTGGAGATATGTGCTCCAGGGACGGCCATAACACATTGTCCATGTATGTGGGAATGTTTTTGTAGTCACTGTGTGGTCTTGGCAGGTGGGTGGCCACCACTATGCCATATCAGACCAGAGGTGTGAGTTAGTTGTGGACCTCTACTGGGGAGTATGTCACTGTGGTACTTTGAGACCCTGAATGGGATGTCTGATGAATTTGCCTACAACTTTATAGGTTCAAATGTGAATATTAGGCTAACTGCCCTAAAGGACCATTTTAAGTCTAGCCTATAACCAGAGGTCAGAATCAAACCCTGTATTTTGTGCTTATAAGTTAAAGACCTTAACCATTATGCCAAACCTATAATAGAGGAGTTAGACAAATGTCATTCATGTCTGCATGATTATCCATAGCCTGAGGGGAAGCAATAGTGGAGTTGGACTATTGATTTCATTGAACATGTGGGCAGCAATGGCAAAGGCAGGAAACCATGGTGAATCCAGCCATTGATGAAAAGCAGGTGGCACACCTGCATTGTACAGCTATCACCAACCTTGGCTATGCCTGTAAGCTGTTGAGCACTACTAGTGAATACCAAGTAGGTTGCCATTTCCTGCAATGCTTGAAAGGATTTGTGATACCATGGACATCTTCACGCAGGCCACACAATGCACTCAGCATGGTCCAGTTAGCATTCATATGTGTCTAGGTCACAACTCTCTACATTAATTGGTAGATTCCTAAGGTATTCCCCTATAATGGAATAACAAACCTTCGAATAGTAATGCTCTTCTCTCCAGTAACATTTGTTTACATTTCGGAGATTCTGTGCCCCCTTAAATGATGTCTGTGTTTGTGCTGCCTGTGAACCACATCTGGGACTCAAGGATTAGACATCCTTATTAAAGATAATGTAGGAAGGCTGTGCTAGGCCTTCATAGTCTTCTCAGCTCTGGGACAGTGGCATGTGTCCCCCATTGTTGCCATTGCTGCCTCTGTGTTCTCAGACTGTGCCATGTGCACAAATGCCAGTTTCATCATTCTCTATGGATGTGCGGACCTCCGGGATGAACAGATCTGCACTGCTGAACCTTCTCCCATAGAATCTGTTGAAGCATACAGATACATGAACCATGTGTAAGCTGCACATCTGTGATGCACATTAACACCCGGAATCAGACAGATGGACAGCTGCATGCTAGGAATACCTACAGCATACAAGTGTATGCATATCTGTTTGTGCAGAACCCATCCATTGCAGGACTGATGTTTCTTTCTGACAGAAATGTGGCATGTTGTATATAAGTTTACAGTGCAGAGGTGCTAGTCATTGGTTACTTGTAATGGCATATCATCTCACATGATGTTGTCCCCATAGACACTCAGGCATTAGTAAATCTGTCCTACACCATTTCCTGTCATGGTCCTAGAAGGCTTTGCCCTCCTTTCACAGCCTGTTTTAGTAAAGTGTACCACATTATACTGGCCAATGCTATATATGTCTTGATCTCTTTCTATGTGGCAATCTTCTTTTAATTATGTTGTATGTTTTTTTTTTCAGGATCAGCCATAGAGCAGACAGTGACTACTGTACCCCGCTCTGGCCACTGTGTAAATCACTGGGTTTTCTTTAGTCTGAAGGTTAGCTTCTCTGCCATAATGGTTATCTTAAGGAAGTCAATGTGGAGAGCTCACAAGTGTATATATTGAAAGAAAATGTACCAGTTCAGAGGAGAGCCATCCATCTGTCTTGCCCATTCTAAACAAAATGAAGAAAATACTTCTACAATCATGTTCCTTCAGTCATCAGGACTCTTCAGCGTGATTGAGCCAGTATCACAAACTTTAATTTTATAATCTTATGTAAGAGTTGTCAAATGTAAAACAAAACAAACAATAACCATATTTTAAAACACAGATGAACCCAAGCATGAGCAGGAACTAGTCACTCAGATTTAAAAAATCCAGTCACTTTGAAGTAGAAAATCCAATATTTAATCCAAAAATCAATGGGAAAGGACAATCAGATAAGCGCTTTCGCAATGTAGCTTCTTCAGATCTATTACATACTCATTGAATATCACTGTTATATATACTTGTTTCAATTCAGTAATTAAACAGTTAAGTAAACACTTAATATAATTGAATTCTTAGACTTATATATTGAGAGGCTTGATAATAACCTTATAAACACTGGGGTACATCGGAAGACCTGTTACAGTAACACTCTACTTCTTAGATCTAGTATGCATCCACCTCATGTTTTTGAAATATCATGAGAGGTCAAGCGATTAGAGCTTCTAGGTTGAATCCCCTAGATGAAGGCTTTAAAGCTGAACTAATGGGTCTAAAGGATAGACTGATGACTAGGGGTTACAATAACACTGAAATTAATTCACATTTGAATGACATATATGAATTACGATCCACAAGGGCTGAACCTTATTTTGGACCAAAAGAGTTCAAGAACATTAGTGACAGAAGTATTGAACGTAAAGAATGTGTCAAATTTTCCACATATTATTCCTCTGATTATTCAGAGCTTAGAGAAGTAATTAGTAAATATTGGGACATTTTACATGTTGATGGTGACCTCAAGCAAATTGTTGGGGATGAACCAACATTTTTATATAGGAATAAGAACAATCTAAAAAGAAAGCTTTGCTATCCCATATTTGGTTCTAGAGATAAGAATGATGGACATACTAAGCCATGTGGTCACTGTAATTTTTGTTCACTTATTGACAGTACGACTCACTTCTTCCACCCAGACTTACAGAAGACATTTAATACACATGCTGACACTAACTGTATGATATCACATGTCATTTATCTAGCTACCTGTCAATCATGCTCCTCATTCTATGTGGGCAAGACCAACCGCCCGCTTAGGGATCGAATGAGAGAGCATGTATATCATATGAAGAAGGGTACATTACACAATGCCCTAGCAAAGCATTTTGTAACTCACAATGCTGAACATACGTTTTTATTTAAAGTATTGGAAGTAATAACTCCTAATCCGAGGGGAGGTGACATAAAAACTTACACAGAGGGAAAGGAAACAGAATGGATAATATTGTTAAAAGCCGACAAAGGCTGTGGTCTGAATGAAAGGGCCTCAATTAAACCGAAACTGAGACAAAGAAGGAATATTAAATAATAACATTTTTACTAAATATTTTTACTATTTATTATTTAGTATAAATTTTGTTTTAATAAATTTATTTATGGCAGTGTATATGTACATATATGTCTTATATGTTTTTATTTGTTTTTATCTGTATTACTGTTTTTATTATAAGTGCTTACACTAATGCATTCTAGATATGCACATGCATTTGCTGGTTCAACATTCTATCTCTTTAAATTCTGTGGATCAGTCAATTAATTGTTTACTTAACTGTTTAATTACTGAATTGAAACAAGTATATATAACAGTGATATTCAATGAGTATGTAATAGATCTGAAGAAGCTACATTGCGAAAGCACTTATCTGATTGTCCTTTCCCGTTGATTTTTGGATTAAATATTGGATTTTCTACTTCAAAGTGACTGGGATTTTTTTATATCTGAGTGACTAGTTCCTGCTCACGCTTGGGTTCATCTGTGTTTTATGATTATATTCTGTTTATCCAGAACCAGAGCACTAACCTGCCACAGGAGTGGACATTTTAATTTGATTATTTCACAATAACCATATTTTGCTTACACACCTTTTACTTATATACACGTTCTAATCCTCCAAATTGATCCAATTACTTCTATTCTCATCATATAGTTATGATTTCTTTTATTGTGATATATTTGTGCAACTTTCTTACTAAAATTCATTGGTATCCATATAAAATAATATGCTTTTATGGTACAGTATTTTACACTTCTCCACCCATGAACTACTTTGTCATTGTAAACAGATTTGCAAAATATCAAAATTATTTTTAAGACGCACTTTTGTATATAATCAATATTAATGTCTAGTGGTACAAAACCATTATAAATGTTACATTTGTGTCAGCATACAATGGATATTCCCTTTGTCTATTTCATTCAAGCCCATTAAGTCATAACTGGAAGATCAAACTGGCAGCTGTCAGGCCAATTTTTATATGAAATGCTTATTACCACACTTCCTGTATTAAGATGTCACATGCTTACTCTAATGTAATTAAATCTGAAGTTTTCAAATCTCAGGATAAAAGATATACTTTTTACATGAGTTGCTCATTTAGCTTCCAGATCTTGAATAAGCAGAACTTTATTAGTTGGGCTACATTGAAGAAACCATAAACCTTCTTAATTTTTGTGTTTTAAGGCAACAAAATCAGTAACTATGGTGTCCATATTACCCTTGATTTGCTTTAACTGCTGATGGATCATTTTAAGGGTAGATGGCTTTACTCCATCTAATAAGTTGGCATTCATTTCTGCATCTTCAAGCATCTGAGGATGGGACATTGAAAAGTTTTTTTTGTTTCCAATGAAGAAGTGGTGAAGCACTCCATTCTCTACAGACTGAATCAAATAGTCAATTAGATCTAGTACTCTGTCTCTTAGCAAACTAGCCTCCCAAGCATCTGAGGTTTTCTCCTGAAGCAGATGTAACCAAGATGTCTTCAGATGATAAGTTTCCAAAACAGTTGCCCAGTGCGGAGGAGATGACTTTTTCCGATATTGCTCTTTAGTATATTTCAAAATCTGTAGAGCTTTTAAGTGGCAAGAGTTTGGAGGTAATGTTAAAGAGGACACAAATGACTTCTCTTGCATAGAAAAGGACAGCCTCCAAATGACATCTGTGTAACGCACTGCTTGCCCTGTAGCACCATTGTACTCTTTTGGCACAAGATAGATTTTGTCCAGTGGAATTGCTGGAACAAGATCAACAGAAATATTCTGACCATCTTCCAATGTGACCTTCAGTGTGCGTGCTGGTCCCTGCTGAGAAAATTTAATGCCGGCTTTTATTGTTGATCTAAGATTGTTGGCAGCTTTGTCCGCCAATGATTGGAACCATTCCCGTACTGATTTTGCTGAAAGCTGTCCATTTTTCACAAACGTGCTGCTGAGGCTTGATCCTTTGCCTTGAACAGCCAACTTATTCCAACACTGGAATCCATCTTCACTCAGATCAATAAAACCATACATGCCTGGTGCAGAGAGCTGATCTGGAGTCTGACTTGCATATTTAAGCTTACAACCCTTTGCTGGATATATAGGAACCATGAAGTCTAATTCAACGTCTGGCTTTACCTTTAGACCTTCATAAGAGCTTCCTGTTCTTATGAAGTTTACATCAATTTCTGGATCTTCTATTTTGGAAAGGTCTCTCATTTTTTGAACTAGCATAGATACTAAATGTTCAACTTGCTTTTTAAACTTTGATAGTTCTTTTGTTGGAAATTCTATTTCAGAGCTCAGAATCTGATAATTGCATTTCTTCTTTTTGCATTCAGTAATTGCAAAACAAAGGATGATGGTGAAGAGAGTAAACATCTGTCTCTGCTTCATGATGTGACTGATGATTTATTTGCAGATCTGAAACAAAAGGAAAGAGAAATATTCAGAAAAGACAAAAAAAGTATGAAATTATGAATGTATGTATAAGTGATCTCACAAAGGCAGACATCATACCCAAAACGATCTGCACTCTCTTGCCAATAAAATGATATTTAACGTTATGCAGTCTAAACAATATTTCCTCAGAGAATATAAGTATAAAGTCTATTAAATTAATGTCCTAAAATTAAATATACTTTGTGTCTTTTGAAAGAACTCCCATTTAAATATAAGTTTATGTATTTCACAGTATAAACTTACACTTTTTAAAATAAAAAAAAAATGTTCATATATAGTCAAGTCAAACTACTCCTCTAAACCAAAAGTCATTGTGCCAATTTATTTGCATAAAAGGGCCCGAAGGCATACATGAAAAGAGCTATACTTAATTAAAATCATTACAGTGAATAGAAGTTAATTATATACAAGAAAAGCGCTGATGTACATTCCAGAAATCTTACAGGTTCCAAGAGAGAGCTAGACTTCTGAATATGACATGAGACCAGATTTTGTTTTAGAAACTCAGTGCATGAGGAGTCTCATCGGGAGATGGGAATACAAGGAATTTTGTAAAATCTTCTATTTTAATGGTAGAAAGAGGGATGGGATTTGTAGTTAGTCTGGGTTAAAAAACAATAGCTGTATCCATGCCCATAGTGTTTGGGGAAGTTACCAGCACATTGTCCACAGATGAAATTCTGCACTGGCAATATTTCATTTCAGGTAAGGTCAGGGCTTTGGAAAGGGCACACAAAAACTCCTTCCAAATTCCCTCAGATATCAACTTGCTCAACTTGATTCTCATCTGGTACTTGCAGTAGGGGTATGAATGATTTGGTATAGAAAGAGAGAGAGAGGAAGGGGCTACATGTTCATAGCCGCAGTAGGAGTATGAATGATTTGGTATAGAAAGAGAGAGAGAGGAAGGGTCTAGATGTTCATAGCCGCAGTAGGGGTATGAATGATTTGGTATAGAAAGAGAGAGAGAGGAAGGGGCTAGATGTTGATAGCTGAAATGACCAAAAGTATTAAAAAAAAGATCAATGTCATTCACTACAAAACTGGTTAACATTTTGTTTGTTTCACTGCTAAGCTTAATGAAATGAGATGACTCTTATGGCCAATAACTTATTCATGGAAAGCCTAGTAATGAAAGCTCCAAAAGAGAATTACTTAATATAAAAAAGGTGTAATTAAGAAGTTAATAATGTTACATGTAAATTAAATTATATATTATTATATTAGAGAAGCCATAGGATACTTGACAATATGGGATTATTTTCCCACTATTAAAACTCTGATGTTCATATTGATGTTCGGCTTACCCCATTTAAGCATGGAAACACTGGCACAGTCCTGGCTCAAAGAAAACAACAAATCTCAAACCCAAGCAGACAAGATAAATGTTGAATTTGACTGCATAGCAAATGAAAGCTTTCCATCATAAAAACTCAAGCAACCTTGTATAGAACAAAACACATCTTTTGTAAAGGAGCAAGCCTGTACACCACAAAGCCAAAATGGTATACACAAATCCATTAATAGCTTATATATACTGACTCCAAAGTCATAAAGTATGAAGAAAAGTGCACCTCTTGATATATAAAATCCCTTCCTCCACAGTTATGCAAACATTGAAAAAATGCCCCGGTTGATCAGATGGCGCAATGTAAAATATATTACCTAAGCAATTGCTGTAGTTCATACAGCCTACCTTGATCTGGCCAAGGCCTTTGATAACATTCCACACTCAGGAATGATAGAAAAACTCACTAAGCTAGGCATCAACCACTATACCACTAGGTGAGTTGCAAACTGGCTCACAGATAGAACTCACGGTGTGAAAGTAGCTGATTCCAAGTCAGTCTGCCAACCATTCACGAGTCCCACAGAGTTTGGTCTTGGGTCCTCTCCTGTTTGTTATCTACTTCTCTGAAGTCCAGGCCAACAAGAAGAGACTCTGGGAGCTATTATTAACTCCCCAAGTGATGTTGACATCCTACAGAAAGGCCTCACTGAGACCAACGACTGGTGTCAGAACCATGGCCTAAAGCTCAATGCCAAAAAATGTGTTGTCATCCCCTTTGTGAAATACCCAGTTCCCATGAATTGCCACATTGATGGTAGTCTGCTGGACACAGAAGGCATTATAAGAGATCTGGGAACACAGGTTGACAGCAGCCTCTTTTTTGATCACCACATTGCCACTGTGGTCAGAAAGTCCTTCTATGTGGCACATCTCATTGCTAAGGGTTTTGCATCCAGGAAGAAAGACATCATTGTCTCCCTCTACTCTTTCCTCATTAGGCCAATCATTGAGTACAGTGCCTCATTGGCATGTACCTCACTAAACACCTGCAACAACTGGAGAGGCCTCTAGCTTTAGAGGATTTGATGAGGGATCTCAACTTTTTGTTGAGGCTGATAAGGGAGTTTTTCCTGTATTGGAATTTCACCTTATTTCGCATCAGTTTCCTCCTTCTGTTGTAGATTTTGTTTATAGCAGGGGACCACCAAATTGGCTTCCTTTTTTAAGAGGAGAGCATCTTGGTTCTATTGGGTATGGCAAGATCCATGCATTTGTATATGTGTTCATACAGTGCATTGGTGTATGATTTGGTGGTCATTAGCCACCTCTGTTTTTAGGAGCCGAAAGTTAGCTTTGGAGAACCTTTTCATGGTGGTTACCTTTGCGGGGGGGGGGGGTATGTGGATTTCCAAGGTGATTAGTTTGTGGTTGGATCTAACCAGGGAGGATTTGACTATTAGTGTAGAGCAACAGTCGCCCAATGTTATTAATAACCAGGTCGAGGATGTTGCTACCTCTAGCAGGGGTAAGAATGAGCTGGTCCAGGGCACTGGAATTAATGATTTCCAGGAAACGTAGGCCAAAAACTGTGAGCTTTGGCTGGCTAAGACCTGTATGCTATCAATTGAACACATAAGTGAAGCTAAGTAACTTTTATCTGCACTTTTATCAAATAATACATGATTTAAAGTAATTTGTTTGTGTTGCATTGAGGAATATCTAGCTGGAAGCTGTGACTCTGTTTTTCAGTAGGTTCCCGCCCACCCTCCCTATTTTTGTCTTGGTGTTGATCTTGGTGGCTTTGAAACTGCCCATCCCTCTTGTAAATTTGCACTTGGATACTCCTCCTGGGCCCATCTCATTTGCTCACTCAAAAAAAAAAATGTATTTGCTTTTACTGTATTTATGTTTCTTCCTACTTTATTTTGCTTTTGCGTCATCTTAAAAGTACTCAATTGTATTTATTACTGCTTGGTGTAACTCACTCTAAGCCTTTTAGTTTAAGCACTTGGGCTTCAGACCAGTTGTTTTACATTAAGAAGGTTTGTGTTCTGCACTGTAGTGGCAGGACAGGTAGCTTACATCCTTCTGAGTTGGGAACTGCTGATTGAGGGCTCAGTGTTTGTTATTCTGAAAGTGTATTAATTCTGGTTTAAACACTTGGGCTTCAGGCCAGTTATTTTACATTAAGAGGGTTCATGGTCTGCACTCTTGTGGGAGGAGAGGCTGGACTCTGCCCTTCTGAGCTGGGAATTTCTGGTTAAAGGCTTATAGTGCCTGCATATTTGAACTGTTTCTTACTGAAATTGGTACAACTTGTTTGCTGTAGCATAGACTAGATCCAGGCCTGCTGAATCTAGCTTTGTTTGTATAACTTGAGCACTAATCCAGGCATTCTTTAAAGTACTCAATTGTATTTATTACTGCTTGGTAGTAACTTGATTAAAGTGTAGCTATCATTCTAAGTCTTTTGGATTAAGCACTTGGGCTCAGACCAGTTGTTTTACATTAGGAAGGTTTGTGGCCTGCACTGTGGTGGCAGGACAGGTAGCTTACATCCTTCTAAGTTGGGAACTGCTGATTGAGGGCTCAGTGTCTGTTATTCTAAAAGTGTATTAGTTCTGGTTTAAGCACTTGGGCTTCAGGCCAGTTATTTTACATTAAGAAGGTTCGTGGTCTGCACTCTTGTGGGAGGAAAGGCTGGACTCTGCCCTTCTGAGCTGGGAATTTC